>NC_082720.1:27190120-27492307 GCF_030144855.1 Hypanus sabinus
TCGGAAACAGCACATCTTGGACAGTGACTTTCATTGTATTATGAATGATACATGCCACAACATACAAGCAGACACTATTTAAACACTTGTCACTTCCATTCACAATTCATTGAGGTGCAGTCATCAAGCATCTCCAACTTTTCAAAGAGTCTGAGCTCTAGAACACAGAAATGGGCCCTTCAGCTCTAATTATCCATGCTGACTGTGAAGCCTTGCTGTGCTAATCCATTTGCCTGCTTTACGTCCATGTCCTTCTACTTCTTTCCAATCCAAAAATCTGCCCAAATGTCTTTTTAAATATTGTAATTGTACCTGCTTTCACCACTTCCTCTGGCAGTTTGCTCCCATAAAACCACCATCATCTGAGTGGAAAAATCCCAAAGTCTTTTTGGTGGAAAGGTGTTAATTTAAGAAGCAGCTGAAGCAATTGGAAAAAGAATTCTGGCAGGGGAAATTCCTGGGGGAAAACTGGTTGGCTTTCCTAAACCCAAGCCACTTCTTAGCTGATGAGATGATACATCTGATGGATTTTTATGGAAATTGATAACAAGCTATGATTCAGAAAGTACCAATATGCCAGACTGTTTGTGACGAGCATTAGTGAAATCCACAAATTTGTACTGTTTATGCTGTAAAATTCTGTTTGCAATATGAAAACTTACTGTTACAAAGCTACTGTAAGCACCTAAAATGTGTTTTTAAATTAGCTTGTAGTCGAGAGGTTTGTAGTTATACAAGACAATATGTACCATCTTTGCAACATTAATTCTAATATTTAATACAAATCTCTGACCTCATGAAATATCCCAGATAGCAACAAGATTTTCCAAAGTTTACAATACAACACAAACTTTTAGTGAGAAGTACATTTCAAATTAGTGCTACAAGGCTACACATTTTTTTAAAAATGTATATTATCAACATACTAACAGAACATGTAAAACTGCATTTTCAAATTTGGATGCAAATTTCAAAAGTCAGCATGAAGTTTATGTATTTAAACAAAATCTAAATAAATTATTTTGCCATTACAATTGCTCCATGGCTTCAAAAAGTATCATGAAACAGATTCCAGTGCCCATTCCAGTAAAGTCAAGGCTACCTCAGGAAAACATGGGCCAATTTTTGAGATTAAATTATTAACAGTATTCCAACAATCTTCCCCATTCCTACATTCCTTCAAAAACTAATGGGTTAGCAACAAGATAGTAAACCCACCAGAGTGAACCACAGGTCATGCCATCTGGAGGCACCAGTTCAATGAAACACTATTAGACAATGGATAATATTTATCAGCATTCTCAAACAGCTGCTTCAGAATAAAGCTTACCCTTACAGACAAATGGAGGGATTTTTTTCTGCCTTACAAGACAGAGAATCTTTGGAATTCTCTGGCCCAGGTATCATTTACTATTTTTAGGACTGTGCTTGAGACACATTTAAACTAAAAGAAAATCAATGTTCTGGCCTGTAGAGACACAGTTCATTTTGTATCAAAATCACTTCTTCATTTCCCACATGGGTTAAATTGGATTTGATTTGAAGTGCATGGTGGAAAGACATCCATCTCCAACCTCTCTTTAATTGCCCTTGAAACAGCAATATCATTTTAAAAGATCATTACAGAGTTCATGGAGAGAGTATTCAGAAACAATCATGCTGAGTTAATGCTTCCACTAGATTCCAAGAAAGAAAACTGGTATTTTCCCAACGTCAGTGTTTACCACCACCAGAGTGCTGCCCAAATATGAATTGATTTTGATTCAAGTGTGCAATTCAAAGGCATATCACTGAACAATGTGCTCTTGTGGGCTCCAGATCTCAGTAACAGTTGGCTCCAGGTCCTCATGCACTTCAGAACTGAGTCTGTCACAATGATGGCAGACATCAAAGAAGTGATCCAAAGATTCCTAGTGAAAGATCATCAAGACTACCTCAGATTCATGGGGTTTCAAGTTCACTAACTGGACAAGAAGTTTCTGGACTACCACATGAGAGTTTATGTATTTCGCATTTCTATATGGATGATGGTCTTAAATCATTTTCTCATGCAGAGGCAGTCAGCGTGCTGAAAGCAACTGACACCTTTATCCGGATTGCAGATATCTAAAGACCCTGTATGCAATATGACGTGCTATGGACTCCCAAGAGCTTATTTAATGTTCTTAAATGTGCTGCTCCAATCAGTATCGAGTGACACTTCATGTTAAGAGAGTTAACCTCCGATACTTATGGATGGGATCTCCCACTCCCTAATGAGAAACATGAGCAGTGGCATCCATGGTGTTCTTCCCTTCAGTATCTTAAAGGTTTGAAGATTCTGAGAACCTACACAACAATTCATTTTTTTCAGCTCAAAACAAAGAGGTCTGCTTTCCTTGTGATGCGTCAACTAAAGGTATTGCTGCTGTTGCATACCTGATAGTCACAGATGCTGCTGGATATAGTGAAGTTGAATTCATCCTGGACAAGGCAAGGCTTGATCCCAAACCAGATCTCACAATACCAAGAGATGATAACCGAAGAGCTAGACACAGAACATGATGATATCAAGTTCTTTACCAACAGCAAAGTTGTGCTTGGTTATATATTCAATGAAACTACTAGATTTTAAGTTTATGTACAATATAGTTCCAACATATCAGCTGATCAACACAGAGGAGCCAATAGAACCATGTTCCTACTGATCTCAACCTGGCTGATCATACCACAAGAGGGATTCAAGCTGATCAGTTCACCCTCTCCTCATGGTAAACTGGCCCAGCACCTATTGCTGATCCCCACTAGGAACGTCATCAAGGCCAAAATTTTTGAAGTGAGAACTGTGCAGTAAGACTGCTTTCAAGGCCAGTCTCCAAGACTATCCTTCTTTTACTAAAGACGTAGTGAAAAGATCATTTGACTTTTAGTTTCAGTAGATAAGTTTGCCATCCTATAGATGCCAGGTGGGGAGTGTTCTGGCCTCTAGAGACACAGTACGTTTTGTATGAACATCACTTCCTGTGCATAAGCTGCTTTTTATATAATTTACTGTGTGAATTAATTTGGATTCAATTTGAAGCACCCAGTGGACAGACATCCATCTCCATCCTCTCTGTATTTGCCCTCGAAGCAGCAATAACTTTTCACAAGTAAGATATCGTTAAAAACAATGAAGAAAGCTTCTGTCTCAGGTGACTTTTGAGAAGGTATTTAACTTGCTGCATAGCCTTGTATGTATGTACAAGGGCAGTAGTCAAAGAATATGGGGAGAGCATAGGAAATCAAGGTTAAGCCATGAATGGATCAGCCATAATCTTACTAAATAGCAGAGTGGGCTTTGACAACCTCAATGACCTGTATTTGCTTGTTTTTTTTAAATGTTCTGTTCTTATCACATTTTTGTCTTAAATCAATTCATTATACAAAAACAACTCTTATAATCATAAACACGAGGATATCTGCAGATGCTGGAAATCCAAGCAACACACACAAAATGCTGGTGGAACGCAGCAGGCCAGGCAGTATCTAAAGGAAGAAGTACAGCTGATGTTTCCGGTTGAGACCCTTTGTCAAGACAAACAGAAAAAAGAGATAGTAAGAGATTTGAAAGTGAGGGGGGAGGGGAGACACAGAATGATTGGAGAAGACAGGAGGGGAGGGATGAAGCTAAGAGCTGAGAAGTTGATCAGCAAAATGGAGACAAGGCTACAAAAGGGGAAGAATCATAGGCCAGAAAGCCTTGGAAGAAAGAAAGAGGGAGGGGAGCACCAGAGGAAGATGGAGAACAGGCAAGGAGTTATTGAGAGAGGGAAAGAGAGAAGGGAAAAAATATATAAAATATAAATAAATAGGGATGGGGTAAGAAGGGGAAGAGGGGCATTAACGGAAGTTAGAGAAATCAATGTTCATGCCATCAGGTTGGAGGCTACCCAGATGGAATATAAGGTCTTATTCCTCCAACCTGATGGTATGAACATTCCACATCCCATTCCCATTCCGATATGTCTATCCATGGCCTCCTCTACAGTCGAGATGAATCCACCTTCAACAACACTTTGTATTCCGTCTGGGTAGCTTCCAACCTGATGGCATGAACATTGATTTCTCTAACTTCTGTTAATGCCCCTCCTCCCCCTTTTACCCCACCCTTGTTTATTTATTATTTTGTTATGGGTTTTTAAATATATATATACATATTTTTCTTTTTTCCTCTCACAATAACTCCTTGCCTGCTCTCCATCTTCCTCTGGTGCTGCCCTCCCCCTGCTGTCTTCTCCTATCATTTCGGGTCTTCCCCTCCCCCTTCAAATCTCTTACTCTTTTTTCCGTTAGTCCTGACAAAGGGTCTCGACCCAAAACGTCGACTGTACTTCTTCCTATAGATGCTGCCTGGCCTGCTGCATTCCACCAGCATTTTGTGTGTGTTGCTCTTATAATCATAAAGTGTATTGGTGGTGAAGAAATCAAAGCAGATAATATGGTGTACAAAGAGTACCAGGTTGAAGAAAGCAGAATGCACAAAGATAGATCTAAGTTTGATAAGTTATGTAGCAAAATGTTAACTTGAATTTTCATCCTCCTCATCCGAAAAAATACTCAGGTTCGGTTCAACACAGTGGAATTTCACTAATAACAGCAAGTCATTTATGATTAGCAAATAACTTTGAAAATTTCCCTGAACCATGACAACTTTAATCAAACAGCAAGACTTACTTACTGCATGGCTTTCTGCTCATTGGATAGGCAGAAGAAACTTTGACAATCTGTGCAGTACTGAAAGAGATAAAGGCTTAAATACCACTGTTGTCCCACAAGTTACAGCAAGTTGTAAATGGCCATTTGTAAAATGGCAGATCCCAAGGCACCAACCTAGGGCATTGGCTTTTTTAACATTTCCTATATTACATATCTATAATCCAAATTAAAAACTATTGAAATAAATTGAAATACTAAGGAACTTCCAACTTCTAGAGATTTATAAAATTTCAAGACAAAAGATTGTTTAAAGTGGCTTTCAGTACACAAGTCCAAAGGAGAATGAAATATTGTTACACTGGACCCAATACAGCACAAACCGAACACAATAATAATAAAAACTCACAAGAAATATAAACACATAATTAACTTACATTTTCAATTGATATACGTGTATATAAAGTGACACTAGGCACAAACAGATCAACAAATGGGAATACCTTTTCAAAAATCAGAATTCTTATACTTTTTCTTTTGACTTCTGACACCAGAAAACATTTTGCCCCTTTCCATTTAAAGCCTCTTTGAAAGACAATTGAAACATCTTAACAATCTTTCATTTAATTTAGCCTGGTGCAAGTTTTTATCTGATGAATCTTGTACCATGTTTAAATACCATTAAATACAAATTCTGTTATAGGCCAAAAAATTAAAAGACCAAAGTGTTCTAATCAGAGTGAGCACTATACAGTTGCAACTTGATATTGTCACTTTATTCAATTTCCTATAGAAATCTTAGCAGATTTTGGAAGAGTGCTAAAGATCTCCTTTTTGAGCCTGAAATTAAAAACTTCAAAAAATACGAGTTGCTAATTTACCTTAAACAAAATTGCACCACTTGAGTGAACAATAATTTCTGTTCACTGTAGCAAGAGTCCATCATGGGTTTAGAAAGTCCAAGGAGACGAGGATTAAGGCAGCAGCATCAGTACCACATTAGCATTCATTACCATTCATCAATAAAGAAAGAAAATGCTTACTAGGGAGAACTTAAACACATTCCCCATCTGCAAAATATCTTTTTTTAACTACCAAACATATTTAGCAATTCTTAACAATAGAATGAGAAGTATTTCCAATGTCCAATAGCACAGAGACAGTGCAATCAATCTTAGCCTGCTGAAACATTATTTTCAAGTATTTGGTCGTATTTAAAATGGAACTTGACCAGTCAACCAATCCTCCTGCAGAGAGCTTCACTGTACACAGATTAAACTGTACACACTGTACACTTTGTTGTGCAACCCCAAAAATCTTTCATTTGTCAACCATCCATCCTCAAAACTCAATTTGTACTGTACTTCGAAATAAGAAATGAAGCTGACCATAACCAGTAGAATGAATAATGATTGAACTAAATCAATCCTACCACCTTGGGCAGCAGAAAATGACAAATGGAATTTTACCAGTGTCAATTTAAATGTGAGGAGTGACATTACCTTCAAATAGCAAAGTCTTATGTTATTTCTCCTTAAAAACCAACCCTGATCTTGCATACAATCAATGCAATGTGAAAATTCATGAAATTCATACAAGATCAAATCATTTTCAACTGTACCACACAAACTAATTATTAGATCATTTGGTATCAGTTGCTTTACCAAGAAGACTTCTACAGTTGAAATTCTGTTCACCTCCTGTGGCAATACCACTTTGAATCAAGTTTCAGAGCCTTGATATGTAAATGCACTCCAGGTAGTTTCCAATGTTAACCTCCTCATCAAAACTGGGTCTTTTCTCTCTATATACAATATACTTTGTTTCCAGAAGCTACTAATACACTCATTCATGCTTTTGAAATAGGTAAGTGCAAATAATATTTTTCAGGTAGAATCTCAATTTACATCTTGAATTTACCTCTGCCATAGACCACCACAGCTATGTTACAGGATGTAGTGCAACAAGTCACCAATAACTCTTTGGAAACCAGAACCACAAGGGCAGCAAACACATTTAAACATATATTGCTGTTTCATCATCATCACCAAGAAAAAGCAAAACTTGCCAAAATACTGAATTGCAAAGCTACAGCATTCTGCAAATACTATGACAACACTTTCAGAATATAATGATTCTAAGCAGCTCACCATGATCCTAATGTCAACTGAGTTTGGGTGATAAATTCTGTCTTTTTCAGTGATATCCATAATGATAAAGAATTAGTAAAAGATTCAGCTTACTTAAAACTCAGTTGTCTGATCCCACTCCATAATAAGCACTACTGAACACCCTATCTTTCCAATAGAGATCTTACATTCAACTTGAAATTCTTCATTATCCACACCAATGAAGGCCTTGCCTTTAGCCAGTTAAGCTTCTAATTCTTCAATAATGCATTTAAAGAAGTTATCTCTTCCTTCTTCACAATCCTCCATGAGATCCATGCTCAATCAAGCATTCAATTATTTATCCAGTAAATAGTTTAAAGATGTCCTATGCTTCATTAAAATTTAGCGTTGGTATAAATTTAAAGGTATAGATATTCAGATAATTTCAGGCTGTGCAAAAGCAAACCACCAAGAACAGTATTAAAAATATTCCCATCTTCAATAAAAATCAGTTTAACATGAAAGCTGATCAATACCCAATAATTAATTCCAATAGCTTCTAAAATATCCATGTTTAGAAAGGGACACAAACATGTTTTTCTAACATGCAGCTCATTACAATCCTAAGAGAATTTGCTATTGTAACTTGCAAAGCTCCACTGAACAAATCCAAACAGAAGTTAATAACTTTTTTTTTTGAAACCCACTCCCCTTAGAAACGCACAAATTTATGCCAATATCTAAGCGTTGAAGTGTGGAAAAGAATTATTGATGTTGAATGTTACCCTTTCACTTAGAAAGCAATCTCAGTGTTAATGCTTTCAACTATAGCAATAATCAATGAACAGAATAAATATGATAAGGTCTTATCAGTTGGCCTGCCCAGTGCTGCACTATTCTACGCATATTCTATCTTTGGGTTTTCAAATCAAAATTCAATGTACTTTAATAGCATTAGAAGATTGTTCAGAAAAAAATGTCATTTGGGAAACTGGATCAAATGAAAATCAAAATTCAAGTATTATTTGGTGCTAATATAGTCACACCCAATACTGTCACCATACTGCAGGGCTGCAGAGTTTAAATCAACTATTTTCACGTCACTAGTTATTGAACAGTTATTTCCTCAAAGACTAATTGACAACTTTAACTGAAGGTACCCTTGAACTAATAAGGTCCTGAAAAATGCACAGCTTAGCAGGAAACTGCCAAAATAGCTACAACTGGCATCACATATGTGCATCACTGTTGTCTATTAAGAAAATTCTTGGTTTTAACCTTTATTTCATTTCCAATTAAGAAGTTCAACAGAGCAATTCTAAAACTGCTTAAAGAAAACTATACCTTTTAACTCTGAATAAAAAGCCAGACATGAGAATTTAACTTACAATGTACAAAAAACACCAAGTCTATAAATCACCTTATTAATCTGCCAAGTACATTGGGTCATCTGTGCACTTTTTTTGTTCTAGTCATTTGTTCTTCATTGCAATTTAATTGAAGTCCTACGTGCTTAGCCTGGTAGCAGCTGCAGTGAAAGCAAAGAATGGAAGGCAGGGGGATGGGAACCAGGCAGCCAGAACAGATAGTGGAGTCGTTGTGAGGAAAGATATTGTTAAGCCTACATACGTCAAGAATCAGAAGGTTGATCATGGTGGGACTAATGTTCTGAGCTGTGTATATTTCAATACAAGGAGTACCATAGGGAAGGCAGATGAGTTTAGCGTGGATCAACATCTGGAATTATGACACTGTAGCCATTAGTGAGACTTGGTCGCAGGAGGGGCAGGACTGGCAGCCGGTGTTCTGGGGTTCTGTTGTTTTAGCCATGATAGAGCAGAAGGGATTGAAGGCAGAAGGTTGGCATTACTAGTCAGGGCAAATGTTTCAGCACTGCTCACACAGGACAGACTGAGAAGTTCATCTAGCGAGTCTTTATGGGGTAGAAAAGAGGAAGATATGACCACGTTAATGGGATTATATAGTATCATAGAGATATTTTTATATGAATTTCATTTTAGATATTTAATTTTTGCCTACTGCATTAATGTGTCTGTAGAAGAGCAAATTTTAAATTTCCAAACATTTTACCAAAAAATTAAATGTCATAGGTTTTTTTTGTTTTTCATTATAGAACGTAACATATTAAGTAATAGATCATTTTCAAATAAAAACTTGACTTTGAAGGTATACAGCCCAGTGCATAAACAAACAAAAATAACAAATAAGTTGCTAATGATCAATTATATAATGAATTAAATAAACTGATTAATTGAAACAGAAATGGGTGTAGAAGGAATCAAACTGGGCGAAGAACCAAACGAAAAGGTGAGGGTGTGGCAGATGTGATAGTTAACCTTCAAATCAGCTCTTACACCATAGCAAGAGTGAGCATAGCAATAAGACAAAAGGTGGTCATCCTGCATCAGCAAGATCTCTCCTAAGCAGAAATTACTTGACAGCCAGGAGTTTCAAGATGTCCAAGTTCTGAACAAGCACAAAAAAAACAGGCAAGGTTGAGGACAAGAAACACAGTGATCACCTACAGAAATTGAGTGCAACAGATGAGAGATACCATCAAGATGGTCCTTGGGATGTCAGTTTGATGTATCAGAAAGGATCTGGCAAGTGCAGACTAGGACTGGCTGTTTTCTGGCAAAGGTGTACTTGGTAAATGAGAGGCCTTAAAAAGTGAAATTTTCAGAGTACAGAGTTTGTATATTCCTATCAGAATAAATGGCTAGGTTAACTGGCTTATGGAACCTTGGTAATTGAGAAATTTTGAGGCCTTGGTTAAAAAAGAGGTGCATATCAGGTATAGCCAGAGAGTGCTTGTGGATGGTTGCCTAACTGGAGGCCTGGGACTAGTGGTGTGCCACAAGGATCAGTGCTGGGACAACTGTTATTTGTCATCTACATTTGCAAGGAAACATTTGTGAATCGTTTGCTATTACCTGGTTCTCTGCATTTATTATTCATAAAATGTGGTCTGATCTTCATACAAGTCACAATAATAGACAAACACGATCTGCCCAAACTAATAACACACAAGCATCTGAATTTTGCATGTCTTTATTGAACATTGTTTAATCATTCACAGTCCAGGCTGGGAAAAGTATGTAAAACCCTGTACTTAATAACTAGTAGAACGTCCTTTAGCAGCAATAACCTCCACAAAACATTTCCTGCAGCTGCTGATCAGACAATTCATAAATGTTTCTGGGATATCTTGCATTGACAACCCTCTTCAAGTCAATTAGGTTAGGGTATGGACGCTGACTTAGCCATTCCAAAAAACAAATTTCCTTCTTCCTAAACAATTCTGTTGTTGATTTACTCTGTATTTCAGATCACTGTCTTGTTCATCATCTAACTTCTATTAAGCTTCAGGTGATGGACCGCTATCCTGACATTCTCCTGTAAAATGTCTTGATGCAATTTTAAATTCATTGTTTCCTCGACTGCAAGCTGTCCAGGTCCCAAGACAAAGCAGCCCTAAGCCATGATGTTCCTTCCACCATGCTTCACACTTGGGATGAGGTTTTGGTGTTGATGCACAGTGCCCTTTTTCATCCAAACATAGCGGTGTGCATTTCTGTCAAAAAGTTCAACTGTGGACATCAAGTGCTGTGGACATCCAGATAGTCTTTTGCAAACTTCTGACATACAATGTGTTTTTTTTGGAGAGCAGTGGTTTCTTCCAAGGTGTCCTCCCATTAACACTATTCTTGTTCAGTGGACTTGTGAACAGAGATTTCTACAAGTTCTAAAGATTTTTGCTGTTACCCTTAGATTCTTTTTCACCTGCTTCAGGATTGTACATTATGCACTTGGTATGATCTTTGCAGAATGCTTACACCTAGGGAGAGTAGCAACAGTACTGAATTTCCTCCACTTGTAGACAATTTTCTTCTTTCTGTGGACTAATGAACACTCAGTTCTTTAGAACTGCTTTTGTAGCCTTTTCCAGCTTTATGCATCTCTACAATTTTTCTTCTAAGGTCTTTTTTTGAGATGAGAAGGCTCTGTCAGTAACCTGACTTTGTGTGTCTTTTCTATAGGGCAGAACACCTCTTCAACCCACACCTCTAATCCCATCTCATTGATTGAAACACCTGACTCCTAACAGCTTTTGTAGAAGACACCACCTCAGAGGTTCACATACTTTTTTGAACCAAGACTGAATGGTGTACTCAGTATTGACAAGAAGTAGTACAATTGTTTGTGTGTTATTAGCTTAGGCAGATTGTGTTAAGTCTATTATTGTTATTATTGTGACTAACATGAAGATCAGACCAAATTTTGAATAAATAATACAGAAAACCAGGTAACGGCAAAGAATTTAAATTTTTCTTCTTGCAACTATATATCAATCAGCAAACTGGCAGATGACACCAAGATTAGAGGTGCAGTGTATAGACTAGCTGGAAGAACAGGCTGAAAAATGGCAAACTGAATTTAATGCAGCTAAGTGTGAAGTGTTACACTTTGAGAGGACTGACTAGAATGGGTCTTACACAGTGAGCAGTAAGGCACTGAGGAGTATGATAGAACAGAGGGACCTGGGAATACAGATTCATAATTCCTTGAAAGTGCACAGATACACAGTGTCGGAAAGAAAGCTTTTGGGATATCTGCCATCATAATTCAATGTACTATGTACAGAAGTTGGGATATTATTAAGTTATATAAGATGGTTGTGAGGCCTAATTTGGAGTATTGCATGCAGCTTTGGTCACCTACCTACAGGAAAGATGTAAACAAGGCTGAAAGAGTATAGAGGAAATTTACAAGGATGTTGCCGGGTCTGAAAGACCTGAGTTAAGAGGAACAATTGAATAGGTTAGGACTTTATTCCTTAGAATATAGATTAAGGGGAGTTCTGACACAGGAATACAAAATTATGAAGGATATAGATAGAGTAAATGCAAACAGGCTTTTTTCACTGAGGCTGGGTGAGATTACAACTAGATGTCATGGGTTAAGGGTGAAAGGTGAAATGTTTAAGGGGAACATGAGGGGGAACTTCTTTACTCAGAGGGTGGTGAAAGTGTGGAATGAGCTGCCAGTGCAAATGGTGGATGTGAGGTCAATTTCAACAGTTAAGAGAAATTTAATTAGGTACATGGATGTGGGGAGTATGAAGGGCTATGGTCCCAGTGCAAGTTGATGGGACGAGAAAGATTAATGGTCCAGAACAGAATAGGTAGCCTGTAGGGCCTGCTTCTGTACTGCAGTGTTTCACTTCTATGATTAAAGTTGTGATCTAACAATTCAGAAATCACTACTCCATTTTGAATGTTGTAGTATACACAGTACTGTAATGACAATTACAAAGTGGATCACAGTAATTATTCAAACCCATCCATACCAACCTTAACAGTGAATTTCATACCAAGTGGCAAAATAGTTTTAAAAAAATCTAAAAACTACCACGCACATAGTTAAAACTTTGCTACATTCCTAATTTTTACACTTTCCCTCAATGTTTCAATTGTTTGAAGTCCCAATCTATAGATTATTGATAATTGCATTATCCCCAAAACATGATTAAGCATAAATCTGACATTACCTTTTGATAATTATACAGTCTATAGGTAATTAGGAAAGAAATACTGTACATTCATGACAAAACTAAAATAAAAAGATCTCTAGCTTGTTAAATTGATGTGTTAACAATTCTAATATATATATATATATATATATATATATATTTTGCAAAAGGACAATAAATATTACCTTAATCTCATCTGTTGGCTTCCTGATTATTGATAAATGCTCACTAGTAGATTTCTAATGAATAATTCTTGAAGCAAGATTTAAACCAGTGTTAGTTTTGATTTCTTAATAATCAATCCAATCAGCATGGTTTACTGGACAGATAGTAAGGAGCAAGAGATTTCTTTGCAGTAATGCTTTTCATAATCAATTAAACTAACAGGACGCAATGACAATATGCATAGTACAACTTCAGCTCCACAATTATGAGGTATACAAACCTGAAATTTGATGAGTTCTGGAGCCTACTACGTTACAATTAAAATAGACAGATATGCCAAGACCCTTCACTGCTACTTTAGTTCTCTGTCCCACTCTTACCTTCACTTGGCTTGCACTGTTCCAACAAAGCTCAAGTTTTTACTTGTTCTTTTGTTTTTCTAATTTCCCTCACTAATCTATGAACACAGTAGCTTCAAAAGCAAAGTATTCACTTCAGTAGTCCTGCCTCAAATTATTCCCTTTGTCCTATACATCCATCCTCCAACCTACCTACAACTTAAAGCTACAGGTTTTTGCACCTTCCCAGGTTTCCCTTTCCACTGATGGTACTTGATCCACCCACTGCCTCTGACATTTGCTGTTCATACTGCCTCAATCAATGTTGTCTTGGAGACTAAGGCTACATCCACACTACCAGATAAATCCGTAACCGAAGCTTTTTCCCTTTGTTTTGATCCTTCGTCCACACTAAAACGGCATTTTAGTCCACCGAAAATTGAGCTTTACTAAAATGCCCTCCAGGGTGTGCAATTTTGAAAACGCTGGATTGGCCGGAGCAGCGTGGATGGGATAACCAGAGAAATCTAAAAACACTGTCATGACGTGCCGGAACAGATGCAGGTGGCAGCACGCTATTTCATTGTTTTCTTGAATGCAACTTAACAATTTCAGAACAGATGGCAACGAGACTGAAGCCAGAAGAATTAGAAATGTACTCACCAAATACTTTGACCCATAACTTACTGAATAAATAAGTGTAAAACACTTACCCAACAGGCTGGTATATGTCTAGGGGAAAAAGGAGATCCAGCCACTCACCAACCCACCTCCCGTACACGCAGGTGCTGTGAGAATCGAGTTGTATGCCTCGCGCCCGCCAACAGTATCAAACCCACAACAAATACCGTTATGACATACACTTTAAAGAGTTTACTAAAATTAAAAGAGTAGTAGGCAATATATATATATATACACACACACACACACACACACACAAGGAAAAAAACAAAAGGTGCCAACTTAACAAAGTTCAGTTTGTTTAGTGCACTCGTTGGAGCTCAATCAACGAACCAATCGACCCATCCGGCTGTCGCACCTGGGACCACCCCGGTGGTCTTACGAGCAGTCCAGCACACGTCCACCTTCCTCGGCCTCCTCCTCCCACCAACAACCCTCGAAAACCCCTCCCCCAAGTTCCCAGCATCACAAGACACAATAACATTCCCCATTGATTAACAAATGAATACAATTACCATATCAGCCATTCTAAAGAGAAACACTTATCCGACAAAGAAGCCTTCCTACTTGTAACAAACCAAAGAGGCCATTTTGAGTAACATACACAGGACATTGTACATTCTCTCCCCACCAGCAAATGTCATGCCCTCATGGCATTACTAGAGTTCCCCAAAGCTTCTTGCAACACACAAAACCCAACCCAGGTGCAGAAAGCAGTGACATAACTACCCAAAGCAGTAGAAATCACACTCGGTTCTCCCGGTACCACATATGTCAACCGCTCCGGGGGGTGCCTAATCCTCTGAGATCTCCATACCCCTTCTGCCCCACTGGGCTCCCTCGTCACCTGCGAACCCAGTCTCGGACACCCCAGGTCTACCTGACAGACCCACACCCCCTTCCTCACAGGGGTCCTCCCTCACCTGAGATCTCTCCGGCTCACGCTCGGGTTCCACCATCTCTCCCACCAATGTAGGCTGCCTCTCCATCTGACCCTCAAGACCTTCCCTCCTCTCACCCAATTCAGTATGGGAAGAGCCAGGAGCCTCCTCTCCTGGTACTGGAGCACCAGCGAATGGGAACAGGGCCCACTCATCTGAGTCGTCGTCCTCTAAATCGGTAGCCATTCCTGGGTGAGGGACCCGTCCCCGCTCTTCAGCAGCGGGCTCTGCCCGTTCTCCGCGCCCTCACAGAGTCCTTGTACTAGGCGTAACCTCCCACTCGGGCTCCTTATCCACCTGCACTGCTTGACCCAGTGGCAGCAGGTGATTCCTATGGAGTACCTTGATAGGCCCTTTTCCATCCTCAGGTTTCACCCGGTAAACTGGCAGGTTCGGCAGCTGGCTCTCTATTACATAGGGGCTGGCCGCCCATCGATCTGCCAACTTGTGCTTACCAAGGAGTCCCAAATTCCGTAAAAGGACTCGGTCGCCCGGTAATAATTGTACAAACTTCACCTTTCGATCATACCGTATCTTATTCCTCTGATTTTGTTTGGTAGCCACCGCCTCGGCCAACTCGTACGCCTGCTGTAACTCCCTCTTCATGTCGGACACGTACTTTAGATGGGACTTTCCGGGAAATTCACCCACTCCACCTCCAAAACACACGTCAATGGGCAACCTCGCTTCCCGCCCGAACATCAGATAATAGGGCGAATACCCTGTAGCATCATTGCGAGTACAATTGTAACAGTGAACCAATTGTCCAATATGACGACTCCACCTGCTTTTCTGCTCAATCTCCAGCGTCCCGAGCATATCCAACAGGGTCCTGTTGAATCTCTCTGGCTGAGGATCTCCCTGTGGGTGGTAAGGGGTAGTCCTGAATTTCTCAACCCCAAGCATAGTCAGTAATTCCTGGATAAGGCGGCTCTCAAAGTCCCGCCCCTGATCACTATGGATTCGCCTGGGAAGGCCGTAATGCACAAAATACTTCTCCCATAACACCTTCGCCACTGTCGTCGCCTTCTGATCCTTGGTGGGAAATGCCTGAGCATAGCGAGTGTAATGATCGGTGATGACTAAGACATCCGCGGTGTTGCTGGTGTCAGGCTCAATCGACAGGAAATCCATACATACCGGGTCCAGAGGTCCCGCACTCTGCAAGTGCGACAGTGGAGCCGCCAACGCTGGCAGGGTCTTCCTCTGGATGCAACGACGGCATCCCCTACAGTATTCTTCGACATCCCCCCTCATCCGGGGCCAGTAGAACCGGTCTTTGAGTAATCCATATGTCTTTTCCACCCCCAAGTGTCCAGAATCATCATGTAAGGCCTGGAGTACAGCCTGGCGATACTCCTCCGGCAGGACCAGTTGCCAACAGCAGGGTTGGTCCGGAGGTGTCGTTACCCGGTACAAGATTTTGTTCTTTAACTTCAACCGAGACCACTCCTTCAACAACAGAGACACGCATGGGTGTTTCGCCTTCTCAGCCAACGCCCCATCCCCCTTCTCGACCGCTCTCCACACTGTGCCAATGCCCGGGTCATTTTGCTGAGCAGTTGCCACTTCCCCCGGACTCAGTTCCAGCAACTGTTTTAGTCCCCAGTGCGGTCAGGTCACAGTAAACTAGGGGTATGGCGTCGTCAAAAACCCCCAAATGGTCCACGGCTCGTTCCAGCCTCCCTCTTCCCTCGGCATTCACGGTGATAGCAAACTGACACATCGCCTTCACTCCAGGGGCAGGGACACTCTCCCACTCCTTGTCCCTCTCCTCCTCCCCCGGCTCCCGACGAGACAATGCATCCGCATCGACATTCTTGCTTCCAGGGCGGTATCTCAGGCTGAAATCATATACCGACAAGGCCGCCAGCCACCGATGTCCTGTGGCATCCAGCTTCGCCAAAGTCAAAATATAAGTGAGAGGATTGTTATCCGTTCTCACCTCAAACTTGGCTCCGTACAGGTAATCGCCCAGCTTGTCCACCACCGCCCACTTCAGCGCCAGGAACTCAAACTTGTGAATGGGATAGTTTCTCTCCGATGGCGACAAGCTTCAGCTGACAAAGGCTACCGGTCTCAATGCTTTGCAATGCTCCTGGTACAGAACAGCCCCGAGACCCTCTCGGCTGGCTTCCGTGTGCAGCACATATGGCTTCTGGGGATCGGGAAAAGCCAACACCGGGGCCTGGGTCAGGGCCCTTTTCAAAGATCGGAACGCCTCTTCACATTGATCATCCCATCTCGAGGCAAAAGGTTCCGTCGGGTTCCAGTATCCTCCAGCGTCCTGCCTCTGGTTCCCTGTCCTCTTCTTCCCCACTGGGGGATAGCCACACAACAGCTGAGTCAATGGGTGACACACTTTGGCGTATCCTTTCACAAATCGCCGGTAATACCCACAGAACCCCAAAAATGAGCGCAGAGCACCCACTTTCTGGGGTCTCGGCCAGGTGGTCACGGCCTCTATCTTGGTTGGATCAGTAGCCACTCCCTCTCGCGAAATGATATGGCCAATGTAGTTAACTGACGACTTGCAGAACTGGCATTTGTCCAGGGAAAGCTTCAACCCTTCTTCATTAAGCCGGCCCAACACCTTCAACAGCCTCTCCTCATGTTCCTCCAAAGTCGATCCAAACACTATCAAATCGTCCAGGTATACCAGCACCTCCAACAGATTCATATCCCCCACAGTTCTCTCCATGAGCCTCTGGAAGGTGGCTGGGGCTCCGGATATGCCTTGGGGCATTTGTTCGAACTGAAAGAACCCCAGCGGGCAGATAAAAGTGTTCTTCTCTTTATCGGCCGCACTCATCGGGATCTGGTAATACCCACTTCTTAAATCCAGCACACTGAACCACTTCGCACCGCTCAGGCAGGCCAACGCATCCTTGACTCTTGGGACAGTATATTGATCAGGGACAGTTCGCCAATTCAATGTCCTGTAGTCAACACACATGCGCACTCGCCCATTCTTCTTCCCTGCCACCACTATTGGGGACGCATAAGGGCTTCGAGACTCAGCTATGATTCCGGCCTCCTTCAACTTGCACAAGTGCAGTCGCACGTCCTCAACATCTGCCGGAGCCAGCCGCCGGGATCTCTCTCGGAACGGGGTGTTCTCCATCACCTGGATGGTGTGGCGAGTGCTTTTGGCGCAGCCAACATCAAACTCGCCCCGAGAAAAAAGTTTCCATCTTCAGCATCTTCTCCACTAGCCAGTGTTTCCACTCCGGCGACACAGGGGAATCCCCGAAGTTAAAGGCTTCAGCGGTCAGCTCCCTTCGATGCTCCGATCCCTCCCCGTTAGGGGTCCTCACTGGTGCGCTGGACATTACAGTCACCGGGAACAGATGTGCCAGCGGCATTCCCCTCTTAAAGGTGATTTCTCTTGCCGTGGTGTTCCTGAAACTTATAGCTATACGCCTTGCATATACCACCCCTGGTCTCTGCACTTCGGGCCTCACCAGCGCCCCCGCCGGAAATCGTGTCTCCCCTTCAAGATCGTCTGGGGTGTCTACTAACAGGGCTTCTCCCATCTGCACTCCTGGGAATCTGGGGGTCCCCATCACTAGGGCTACCTCCCTGGGTCGGATCACCTTGGGCCTCACCTGCGTACACCACACTGTCCCTCATTTACACTCCGGGTCCAGCCCTTGGGAGGCAACCCCTTCTGCGAATACTGCTCGAAACACTGGATGCACCGAGAAAGTCTTCCCCCCCTTTCTCCTTACAAGCTCCCAGGAGCCGTCGCACAACTGGGGAGTTAGTCCCCATCAGAAGGGCAGCACCACCGGTTTCCACCAGGTCAGGACACACCAACACCAACGTCTCAATAGCTTCCGACACTCCCACATCGCCCTCCGAGAACTCCAATCTCACCGATAGCTACCCATCATATGGGTAGTCACCCTCGCTCACACCCCAAATCTGCAGGGCGTCAAATGGGGTTATGGGCAAATGCTTTAGATATTGATTGTAGAAAGACCGGTACAATAAGGTCACCTGCCATCCCGTATCAAGAATGGCTTTTGCGTAAATTCCCTCTATCTGCAGACCCACACTGGCACGGGGTCCT
This sequence comes from Hypanus sabinus, assembly GCF_030144855.1. Lineage (NCBI taxonomy): Eukaryota > Metazoa > Chordata > Chondrichthyes > Myliobatiformes > Dasyatidae > Hypanus > Hypanus sabinus. The sequence continues at coordinate 27,208,660 of NC_082720.1, forward strand.
ACCAGCCCATCCGGAATAGAGGCGTGGGCACTCGGTGGTCTTCCGGCTGATCTCTGGGAACGTGTTCCTCCAGAGGCTCCAGTCCGTTCCCTCACTGAGCCTCTCTTAAGCTTCCCGACATCTCTCCCTTTTTAGTCATGGGGGGCTTGTCCTCCGCGGGACTCCTTGTCTCTCACAATCACACCTAAAGTGTCCCTCCACTCCACAGCTATAGCACACCCTCGGCCTTCCACAGTCCCGCCTGAAATGCCCCTCTTTCCCACAGTTAAAGCACACGCTGCCTGCTGCCCCTCCTCTCACAGGACGGCTCCTGCTCCCAATCCACTGCACTGATCGCCCCCCTGTCCCTCCCCTCCAAAGGGGGTTCCCTACTCCCAGGGGGATTGTCATTCCTCCACCCAGCCACCACTTCCTGTATCGCTGAGGATCGCTCCCGTAGGCCCGTGCCCCTTTTCCGCCCCAACGCTCTCTCTTCCTCTCGCACCTCTCTAATCAGTTGCCCGAAGGATGGAGGGGGACCTTTCCTATAAGCCTGCCGGATAGTCCACGCCACCTTGTCCTCCTCCAGAGAGCCACTGAATAGCTGACTCATCCTCACGCTAGCCACGTCAGTCGCCTTCACTACCCCCCGGCACTGCAGCCCCGAGAGCATCCCCTCCATCCTAAATATGTACTTGGAGAGCTTTTCCCCTCTCCATTGTTCCAGGCGTTGAAACTCTGCTAAAAGCAGCCGCCAGAGTTCCCCTGACAACCCAAACGCTCCCTCCAAAACTTCTAGGCATTCCTCCACTGAGGCTCCAGGCTTCTCAGCTTTCAACTCCCAGACGGTTTTGGCTGCTAAACCCCTCAAACTTCCCACCAATCGCAGCCTCTTCTCCTCCTCTGAGCCTGGCCACTCCTCTAACATCAAAGACGTATGCTCGATCCAGGTGTCATAGTCCACCTCCCCATCCGGAGTAGGCTTGGCTCCGGAGAACACCCCAGCTTCAGCCGTGACCTCTCGGCCACTCCCACCAGGGAATTAAGTGCGGCTTCCAGCTCCGAGGCTTCCACCCTACCTGGGGAGCGGGGCTTAGTCACGACTCCCTCCTCCCACCTCCCTTTACTAGTGCCGGGCACCTCTCTGGGGTCCACCTCTAGCTCTAACTCCTCCTCCGATGACTCCTCAGCCTCATCCTTGTAGAAGTGGAGCCCCCACGGCCCCTCCTCCCCCGGTACACTGACCGTCGCCAGCAGTTCCACCGTCCTGACTTCAGCACTCGTACGAACCAACACCCAGCTAGACTCCACCTCCTTACCACTCCATCTAGCTACCAATTCTACCTGCCCAATACCCTTCACCGAACTTAAACCCCTCACTATCGCGTCTCCCGAAACTCGAAAATTCACTCCGCTCACTACGCATGCGTACTGTACTGGTACATCTTCAAACTGGCACCAACAAAAAATCTTATCTCTGTCCATCTCCGCTCTGCTGCCTGCGCGATTCCACAGCCCCTGACAATCCAATCTGGGACGAGCACCCCACAAATGTAACACTTACCCAACAGGCTGGTATATGTCTAGGGGAAAAAGGAGATACAGCCACTCACCAACCCCACCTCCCGTACACGCAGGTGCTGTGAGAATCGAGTTGTATGCCTCGCGCCCACCAACAGTATCAAACCCACAACAAATACCGTTATGACATACACTTTAAAGAGTTTACTAAAATTAAAATAGTAGGCAATACAATATATATATATACAAGGAAAAAAACAAAAGGCGCCAACTTATCAAAGTTCAGTTTGTTTAGTGCACTCGTTGGAGCTCAATCAATGAACCAATCAACCCATCCGGCCGTCGCACCTGGGACCACCCCGGTGGTCTTACAGTCCAGCACACGTCCACCTTCCTCGGCCTCTCCTCCCACCAAAAACCCGCGAAAACCCCTCCCCCCAAGTTCCCAGCATCACAAGACACAATAACATTCCCCATTGATTAACAAATGAATACAATTACCATATCAGCCATTCTAAAGTGAAACAATGGTGAGAGAAACACTTATCTGACAAAGAAGCCTTCCTACTTTTAACAAACCAAAGAGGCCATTTTGAGTAACATACACAGGACATTGTACATAAGTATACTCACTTTGCCCTGTTTTCTGCTCTTGCTTGTATGAAGGTACTTATGCAAGTAGTTCTCTGACAATAGATGTGTAACAGCCTACTGTAACATTGTATGGAAATACAAGATAACACTGATGCAGACATGTTTTATACACTTAACAAGGTGCTTTATTAATGCAACAGAGTTGGTCAGTTTTTCAATGTTCATCGTCAGCCGGGTCATACTGTCCGTGAACTCCCTGTCAGTTGCCTCCATACGCTCCAGTATTTCTGTTTTTTTTAAAGTGTTGTCCTCCTGCGCGAGAGCCAACAGCTGTCCATTATTTAAGTTTTTCTAGTCTGTTACTGCACAAATGCGCACTTTCACAGGGAGATTTGACACCAAACATGTCATTTGGTTTCGGCAGATGTGTCTTGTGCATGCGCAGTAGGAGGAGATTCGCCGAAATCTCCGTTTCAAGGTGGACAGAGATATTTTCAAAAGCGCTTGGTATGGACACTTATCGTTTTTACGTGAAACCGGCATTTTCAAAATTATCCAGTCTAGTGTAGATGTAGCTTAAGGGCCATCACTGTTTCCTGCTCTTGCATTAAAGAAATTTGCCTTCCACACCAAGCAACTGAAGGATGCCATAGAGGTTACCTTCTGTTCTTCAGTTTAGTAATTCATTGGTATTATTACTAGTGTTAAATTGCATGTGAAGACAAAGCAACATAACTGCATGGTAACATTTATAAGAAAAGGTATGTCAGCTGGTGTTTGCACTATACTTCAGACAGGGAGTTGCACAACCACCTTTAATTTCAATAAAAACACACAAAGTGCTGGTGGAATGCAACAGGCCAGGCAGCACCTATAGGAAGAAGCACAGTCGATGTCTCGGCCTAAAACGCCAACTGTGCTTCTTTCTATAGGTGCTGCCTGGCCTGCTACGTTCCACCAGCATTTTGTGCGTGTTGCTTCAATTTCCAGAATCTGCAGATTTCCTCATGTTTTAATTTCAATATACAGTTCACTGGGATTATACAAGATTTAATTTAAGTATACTACATTTGTATACTTTAACAGAAAGGAGTCCATCGATTATTGCTAACATTTTCCAGTCAATTCCAAAGGGTTAGCACTGAAGTTCTAATGTGAGTTTCTTCTTTCCAGATGCAAGCTGCCATCAGGAAAACTGCTTTGGAAGATTTATGATACAAAACTAGCCGAGCAGCCAGAGTGCAGAATTCATACAGGGAGCAAACCAAGTGCTAACCAGGCTAATATTAGGAGGCTAATAATAAAAAAAAAGGAAGCACACAAATGGATAAAAATACCAGTTGAGATATCAAGCATTGAAAAAAAAACCAATTCCATTGTAAATTGTATCTAGAAAGTTTAGTTTTGCTCACAGGAAGGTTGATCAGGATTAAAATGGCTCAGAAAACAGCTCAGTCAAAAAAAATTAAAATTTACTATTATAAAGAATATATATAAAAAGTAGAACTTCAATAAATTTTGTATTGGCTGGCTTAAAACTACAATTCATCTTGAAAAGAAGCAGGGAATTATGGGAACAACATGACCAGACTACATTTTCAAAATGTGTTCGAGGCTTTGTCAGAAGCTGCTGCATTCTGCGTTTCATCAATCATTATTTTACTCCAACATTATCCAAAATAATGACTCCACTGATTATGGCCAAAAAGTCACCGCTAGTTTCAACAACACCAACAATTTTATTCCCATTATGACTCCATACTTTAAGAGCTATAACTTCCAAGCTGGATTCTGCACGATGAATTAACTGGATTCCCAGGCTCCTAATATTCTGTTGTACATTTTGGAAAAAGCTGTAGCAAGTATAAAAAAATCAATCTGAAAACAGTAACATATTGAAATGGAATTCCATTTGACTTACATTGCCCATATATTCAGAAAGTAGATCCTGCAAAGCCTGTCGTACGGCATTACATTCAGCCACAATGCGCTCACGTCGATCATCACGTGTGCAAGAAGAATCTGCCATCAGTGCAGCTCCACTAATGATACTCTCAAGTCGTTCTTCCAGAGATGGCCTGAAGCGTTCCTCACTGAAGCTCAATGGATCCACAATTATTTGTTTCTTTAGGAGCAAAGATAAATGATTTATTTAATCTTTTTTGAAAAAATGTCAAAAAATGCAAGTTACTAAACAAGTTTCACTACGTTTGCACTAAAAGTGTATCATGCAATTGTAAAGAAGGAAGAAATGAATGAATTCTAACAAAGCATCTCATAAAATGTAGGCAATATTCACATTTGAAAAGCACCAGCACACATCTGTAGAACAGTTCTCTATCCTTTATCTCAGTAATAACATAGTATGCCACCCATCTGCAAGCTTCAATTTGGCTGAACTGTCCTCACGAATCTTTGAAGTCAAGGAACACACATTAAGATATAGGTTCAATGACTTGCACATGTTCAAAATCACCTAAATTAATAAATCTTCATTTACCAATTCAATTTTTAACAAGCAATGACAGTCTACAACTGCAACTTTATAGAACAATGATAGAATGAAAGTCTCACAACAAGTAGCATGATGAATCAGATCCTGGAGGTTACATTCTAAGCATCTCTGAAATATTTATGGCATAGAGCCATGCAAATTATAGGAGTTTACACAGCAGCTGTGCACTGCATTGGTGTGGACATATATGTAGTATGGTATTGAGTTTTGGTAGGCCTGCTGAAGGAAAGATACCATTATTCTGAAAAGAATGCAGAAAAGATTTACAGGATGTTGCCATCACAGCAGAATATGTTAGAGAGGGTCTTTTTCCCCTACAGCTGGGGAATCAAGAAGCTGGGGATTAGCTTAAGGTGAGAGTTAATAGAAACCTGAGGGGCAACATTCACATGAAGAACCCAGCATATATTAAATGAGTTGCCAGAGGATATTGTGGCAGCAGATACATTAATAACATTTAATGTTCAAATTTAAAACTAAATTTATAATCAAAGTACATATATTATCATATACTGAGATGCATTTTCTTGCAGGCATTCACAAGGAATACAAAGAAACAAAGATCTTAAAGTACATTTACTATCAAAGTATGTATGCAGTATACAACCCTGTAATTTGTCTTTCCAGACAGTCATAAAACAAAAACACAATGAGCCCGTTCAAAGAAAATATCAAACACCCAACACACAAGAAAAACAAATAGTGCAAACAGCAAAAATAAGGGAAAAACACAATATAAAACATCAAACCACAGTTATTGAAACAGCCTAGGAATGTTCAGTGGAATCAATGAAAAACTACACACAAAGATGGACAAACAACCAATATTCAAGACTCCAAATTGTGCAAACAAAATAATAATAATTAAATAATAGATAATACTGAGAACATAAGCTCTAGACTCCTAGAAAATGGGTCCATAGATTGTAGAATCACTTGGAATCTAAGTGTTGGAGTAAGTGAAGTTATCCATTCTGGTTCAGGAGCTTGATGGTTGAGGGGTAATAGCTGTTCATGAACCTGATGGTGTGAAATCATGGAGTCCTACACATGCTTCATGATGGCAACAGTGAGAAGAGAGCATGACTCAGATGGTGGGAGTCGTTGATGATAAGATTATATCCTGCAACAGCAATGTTTGTGTTCAATGGTGGGAAGGGCTTTGTCTGTGATAGACTGGGCTGAGTCTATTACTTTTTCCAGGCTTTTCCGTTCAAGGATATTAGTAATTCCGTAACAGGCTGTGACGCTGGAGAGGTAGTAATGAGAGTCAATGAAATGGCCTACAAATTTAAAAAGCATTTTGTGTCATTCTTCACTGTGAAGACACTAGCAGTATGCCAGAAATTCAAGTATCAGGAGGCAGAAGACAGGAAGCCAATCGGTCTGAAGGTACATAAATCACCATAACCAGATGGACTACACTCCAAGGTTCTGAAAGTGGTAGCTGAACAGATTGTGAAGGCACGAGTAAAGAAAGATCTTTCAAGAGTAACTCAGTACTGGAATGGTTCTGGAGGACTGAAAATGTCTTCTTTAAGAAGGGAGGAAGGCAGAAGAAAGGAAATTATAGACCAGTTAGCCTGACCTCATTAATTAGGAGGACGCTGGAGTCCATTATTAAGGATGAGGTTCTGGGATACTTAGAGGCAAATAGACCAAAGTCAACATCGTTTCTTTAAGGAAAAGTCTTGCTTGAGAAATTTGTTGTAACTGAGGAAAAAGAGTCAGGATAGACCAGGTTTGGTGGGGGGGGGAGGGGGAGTACTGAGGAAGCAGTGAGTCAGCACTAAAGGGTGTTTCCTACTATGGGCGAGTCTAGGGCTAGAGGGTACAGACTCAGAATAGAATGAGATCCAGCTGGAACAGAAAATGAGGAGAAATTTCTTTACACAGAGAGTGGTGAATCTGTAGAATTCATTGCCATAGACAGCTGCGGAGACCTAGTCATTGATCACATTTAAAGTAGAGGTTAATAGGTTCTTGACTAGCCAGGGTGCCAAAGGTTACTAGGGGAAAGACAGGAGAAAGGGGCTGAGGGGGATAATAAATCAGCCATGATAGAGTAGCAGAGCAAATCTGACGAGCCAAATGGCCAAATTTTGTTCCCATGTCTTATGATCTTATGGAAAGTAGAACCACTGCCGTGCCTTCTTTGTAATGGCACTTACATATTGAACCCTGGACAGAACCTGTGAAATGATAATGCCAAGGAGCTTAAGGTTACTGACCCTCTGATCTCCCTATCAGGACTTGGCTCATGAACATCAGGTTTCCTCCTGTAGTCAATAACCAGCTCTCTGGTTATGCTGATATTGAGTGAGAGGATGCTGTTATGGCACCATTCAATTAGATTTTCAATCTTCCTCATATAAGCTGATTTGTCACCATCTTTGATTCAGCCATTGACAACAATGGTGTCGTCAGCAAACTTTTGTATGGCATTAGTATGTACTTAGCTTCACACTTGGACAGGTATATGGATAGGAAAGGTTTAGAGCAGGCATGGGCAACTACGGCCCGCGGGCCATATGCGGCCCGTTAAGCTTTTTAATCCGGCCCGCAGAACTTGATGAAATTATATTAATAAACCTTGTTAACGTTTTTTCCCCACAATTCTGGCGTTTTCCCAATAGATGACGCACTCTATATACATTGACCTTTGTTGAGGTGCAGCGTATTACTCCACATTTGCACTTTACTTTGTAACCTTGTGGCGACCCATTTCCTGGCACATCCGAACCGGCTCACAATTAGCCAGCGTTCCGGCTAAGGGAAATAGCCTGTGGGGATTTGCGAGCACAGAGCTTTGGAGCCTCTGCGCCATGGGGGGGCAGGTTGAGGGATGGTTAAAAGTGAGGCTGGGGATTTCGAATAAAGTTTTTTCCTTCGACTGCAGTTACCGACTCCGTGTCATAATTTTAGCGCTGCGTGTAGCACACTGCTACAACCTCTCACCCCTTCTGTAAAGATGAGTGGAGCTAAGAAAAGAAAAGTGGATAGAGAATGTCGGGTGTTTAATAAGGAGTGGACAACTAAATATCTTTTTACCGAACACAGAACAACTGCTGTATGCCTGATATGCCAAGAGACTGTGGCGGTTTTTAAAGAATATAATATCAGCCGTCACTTTGCCACAAAACATGCCAACTATGCTAGCGACCAGTCAACGAAAGAACGGGAAGCTAATGCTCAGAGGTTGGCAGTTAATTTACAGGCTCAACAAAATTTTTTTCACCATCAAACTGCCATTCATGACTCAAGTACCAAGGCGAGTTTTATGCTGTCATTCAAATTAGCAAAGGCCAGCAAGCCTCTGTCTGAAGGCGAGTTTTTAAAAGAATGTATGGTGGAGACAGCAGGTGTATTGTGTCCGGAGAGCAAAGACAAATTTGGAAAAATCAGTTTATCACGCAGGACAGTGACTCGCCGTGTGGAACTGATAGATGAAGATATAACCAGCGACTTAAATAAAAAGGCAGTCATTCACGTTATATTCATTAGCACTGGATGAAAGCAACGATGTAAAAGACACTGCTCAGCTCCTCATTTTTATCCGAGGAATTAACAATACTTTTGAAATAACGGAGGAGTTTTTGACAATGGAGTCTCTGAAAGGAAAAACACAGGGAGAGGACTTGTATGACCGGGTGTCTGCTGTCATCGAAAATATGAAGCTCCCTTGGAGTAAACTTATCAACGTCACCACAGATGGATCTCCTAACTTGACGGGGAAAAATGTCGGCCTGCTGAGAATACAGAATGAAGTGAAAGATGAAAATCCTGACCAGGATGTTATTTTCCTTCACTGCATCATCCACCAGGAATCTCTATGTAAATCGGTATTACAGCTGAATCATGTTGTGAATCCTGTCGTAAAACTTGTCAACTTTATACGTGCAAGGGGCCTTCAGCACCGTCAGTTCATCACGTTCCTGGAGGAAACTGATGCGGATCACCAGGACCTACTTTATCACTCCTGTGTCCGCTGGTTAAGTTTGGGCAAAGTGTTTCAACGAGTATGGGAGCTCAAAGAGGAGATCGGTGCATTTTTGTTGTTACTGAGGAAGGCCGGCAAATTTCCTGAGCTGAGCAACAAGAGCTGGCTTTGTGACTTTGCGTTTGCTGTGGATATATTTTCACACATGAATGAACTGAACGTGAAAGCCTTTAAATCCAAGCTGGCTTTTTTCTCCAGGCAAATTTCGAATAAGTTATTCACTCATTTTCCCACACTAGCCACGCTGGAAGAGGCCGGCGCAAATGTGAAAAAATACAGCGAGTCACTGGATGCGCTGCACAGAGAATTCTGCCGTCGCTTTTCTGATTTTGAAAAAATTGACAAGTCACTTCAGTTGGTGGCCTGTCCCCTGTCACAAGATCCTGAAACAGCACCAGAGGAGCTACAGCTGGAACTGATCGACCTTCAGTCTGACCCCGTCTTAAAAGAGAAGTTCAACTCTCTTAAACTGAATGACTTTTATGCTTCACTTGGTAAAGAGGTGTTTCCAAACCTCCGGAGGACGGCACAGAAAATGCTGGCGTTGTTCGGCTCGACCTATTTGTGTGAACAGGCATTCAGCGTCATGAACATCAACAAAGCCAGCCACAGATCCAAGTTAACTGACCAACACCACAGATCCATCCTGAGAATCGCCACAACAAAACTAAATCCAGACTTTGATGCACTGGCTAAGAAGGGAGACCAACAACACTGTTCCCACTGAAATTAAAAATAAGTTTCTTTGTTGTGGTATGTCAAAAATGCATTTGAAAATTTTTCATTTTTCAATAAGCCTTACATGTTACATGTCATTTCTGTTAAGTGATGGACATGAGTAGTGTGCAGGTGCACGTACGTTCTCAAAATAAAAAACACGCTCCGCATACTGGCGCGCTCTCATTGTTCTGTCATTGTGCTGGTCGTTGTTGAGTTTTGGCACAGGGGACAATTGAATAAGAAGGAGCAGGACAAGTAGACCTGCATCTCCTACCGTTTTTGAAATAAAGACAGTCAGGAGGAGAGTGATGATGATAATATCTTGAAGGATAACAGAATTTTCAGTGCTTTAAAATAATAACTGTTACTATTTAAAAAAGCTGTATTTTATTCATTTAATTTTCAGTGTTTTAAAAGTCATTTCAATAAATAGCTAAATACCATGGGACTTCAAAGACAGATATTTTGTTGTAATGCATTTGTTCATTTTCAATTGAAATTCAAGCACATGTTTTCTACATATCCCATGATATTTTATTTTCTCTTATGAGGTGTATTACCAAAACACTCCGTCCATCTGCTCCTGGTCCGGCCCCCCTGTCAAATATTAGAACCCTTTGTGGCCCTCAAGTCAAAAAGTTTGCCCACCCCTGGTTTAGAGGGATATGTGCTGAACACAAGAAAATGGGACGAGTTTGGATGGGCATCTGGAACGGCATAGATCAGTACAAGCCCAAAGGACCTAACAGTCATGTTAAATGATCTATTCAGCAAATAAATGAAAAGTAAAATTAACAGTTTGGCCTTTTTAAAAATAAAACTATTCTTAAAATTTTCTGTAACATAATGCTTACTATCCAAGACTCCAGAAAAACTAAATCCTATTCTAAACTATTTTGAAAGCTTTGCCATGCTCAGGAGTATACAAAGTCCTCAATAACAAATATAGCAGTATAATAGCTTGACATAAGAGAGGTAAAATCAGTAGGACAATGCATTTTTGGTGCGGCAAAGAGTGGTCTTTGTGAATGAGTAATTTTGCAAGTTTAGAGTGGTGTTATTCAGAGGGAGTTTGATAATAAAATTAATTATTTTACTCAGCAGCTCAACATGTTCCAGATGCAAAGAACTGAATTTTCCCCAAGTCTGAAGAGTAGCCCTAATTAATCTAAGTTTACCAATCATTAAGTGGTCTTTTTGTAGCTGGATGTTATAACCAGAAATTGAACTCAAGTTTAAAATAGATCAGCCTGACTTTAAAATGACCAGCATCCGCCTGCAAGTCATCTTGTAGAATTGGCTGAACATTGTGCTGGACAACCCATTGTTTAGTTTTGCCTGCCAATGAGCACAAACAAGTTCATATGATCCTGCACAAGCCATAAAGACCTCTCACATAACTGAGTTATCATAATGGACTTGCTTAATTCTAAAGATCAGCATCTACTTAAAGAGAATAGATATGTACTTACATCAAATCGATTCAGAGCATCTGCCAGTTCTCCAGCACTGCTTTGCTGACTTAGGTTGACATCCTCTGATGCAGTTGCTTGGGCTGCATTTGAAATCCCAGTAACTGCTTGTGTCAACTGCTTATAGATTAAATCCCGGTTGGCTTTGTAAGCAGCCACATCTGGGTGCTGAAGACAAGCCTGTGAAGCAGTGTACAGCATAGGGATATTTTTCTGCAGAACTCCTCGTGCAGCAGCCATTTGGTCTCTATGATGAATATCCTTCAATTCCTTTAAAATACCATACAAATATTTATTTAATCTTGTCCCATGGTTGTTTTGTGTATTAATATGGCTGTGATGTGTTATTAAATTTACAGTAATATTTTAATTTTCATTATTTTCTACTATGGACAATCAAGTTCTTGTTATATCACATAGATCTAAAGGTAGAATAGTCTGTGCTGTTTTCTGTTGACATTAGTATTGTTTATGATGATATACAACACGTTTCAGCATTAAACTTGCTTCAGATGGCTAGCTTTGCTACCTTTCTACTAAATTATCAATAAACTGAACACTCAAGCAAATTTCATAACAGTTTAATCAATAACATAACAGCACATAGTTGAGATAAACAGTCACAGATTTAAAAACTACCTGAAAAAAATGTTAATGGGTTACAAACTTGTTTTCTTCGTTAAAATTGCTATAATAAAACATACATGTTTCAAAATGATAATCAAGCCAAAATTAATAACATCCCCCCCAAAAAAAAGCAAATAGAAATACTAAAAGAGAGAAGAGAGCATTAGCAATATCTTGACCATACATCTACATTACTAAATTACTTAATACAACTGGTTTACAATCTTCTCACCTAGGCTGAAGGAAAGAAATGTTCTTTAATTCCATTGCTTATTCATACAAATCATTATTACTAAAACTCAAAAATATAGGTTCATACTTGCTGTCTTTTAGCTGCCATTAGATTCAGTTTATCCACCTCTGGTTTCAGTGCCTTAAACTGTATTCCAAGCTCTTGCTCACTGTTAGCATTCCGTACTTTTAGAAGGGTTTCTTCAACCTAGAAAACCAAACCCATTACCTATACAGCTAGAAATCAAAATAAATCAAAGGAGTACAAAAATCGCTAGACAAGAAATTCCATACACTGGATTAATCATGCTCAAGAGTCTTGTGCAAACTAAGATCATTCACAGAGTACCACCCTTCCCTGGTTGTCTGCCCCACGTATCTCATAATTCCCAAATTCTCAGTTACTGAACTTTCCTGATGCCCGGCAATAAATTGATGAATCAATGAGCATTAAAGTCACACAAACTCTCCTCAGTGGAGCTAGATGGTACCGAGGAGGTACCATACTACCTGCAGACTGGCTGGGTGTAAGGTGTCATCTTCTACTGATTCAAAATTTGTTGATTGTAATTTTAGTGCAACAAAGTTAACAAAGGAGAAATAAAATGTTGGCATATGACTCTCGTTCACTGAGTGCCTTTAAATATGCTCTCAACTCGTCCTTCCAACCCAATAGATTATCAGGTTTATAATTCCTTTTGCAGTCAGTTCTTTCACAAAAACACAGCAAAACCTGAACAGACACAGTAGAACACAACAACACTCAAGGAATTTTTCCATTGATATGACAGCAATTAATGTTTTATGACTATTGGAAATTGAACCACATGTGACTTAACACAAAAAAAAATTCCCTAATCTTACCCTCCCTTCCAATGTTTAGTATTACAACCGTCAGAATAATGAAAAAAATTAGCTAATGTAAATCAGATTTATAAATAACCATATCAAGGAGCACTAGATTATCTACAAATTACTAAGTCACGCAAGATGATTTTGTAATTTTCATGCTCTGTGCAAAAATCACTTGAATTTGCTAATCATTCCCCCTCCAAAAAAATATAAACTATACAGAAATATGGCATTTAAGACTGAAGTCAAACATTTTTCACAATCAGTACATTTAAATAATCTTGTATAGAATTACCCAGCCCACAGATGGGCTAATGTTTCTACAATAACCCTTTCAATGCCTAATACACTAATATATTTTTTTAAAAGATGTTACTTGTATTTACGCCACAGTAACAGGCCCTTCCAACTTAACAATACTGCCCTCCCCAATTACACAAATGTGACCAACTAATCTACTAACCTGCAAGTTTTTGCAATGTGGGAGGAAAGTGGAGTACCCAGAGGAATCCACAGTCATGGAGAGAACATATAATCTCCTTACTGACAGTGGAGGAATTGGTTTTGGGGTGACCGGCGCTGTAATAGTGTTACTCTAACTTCTATGCAAGTTTAGAAGAATCACATATCCTGTTTAAACAATATTAATGAATTTTTTTTGTATCGCCAATAAAATGTATTGATGAGAACACTGTAGTTGCTGCAGTCTGCATGTATTTCAGCCCGGTCTTTAATTAAGTCCCACATGGGAAATTGGCCTAAAAAGGTACAATCTATGAAATCCAAAACAACTTGGCAAATTTGATCCAAAATTGGTTCCATCATATCAGGCAGGAAGCGAAGGTGGAGTGTAAATTTTGTGATTGAATGCCTCTGTGGTGTTCCACAGAGATCAATGCTGGAAACCTTGATGTTTGTTACACAAGCAGTAGTATTAGTTGGTTCTCAGATGATATGAAAACTGTTGGTGGCATTGATAATAAGGAAAATAGTCTTGGTTTACTGGATTATATTGATCAACTGGCAAGATGTGGAGTGAATTGCAAGTTAAATTTACTCCTAAATGCAAAGTGATCTATTTTAGGAAGATTAATAAGGTTAGAATACACAGAATGACAGAGTTCTGAATGTATCAAGAAACAGAAGGACCTTGGCATACAATCCCAGAGGTAGCAGCACAAGCATTAGCCACAGCTGTAGCACCAAATGTCACACGATTGCACTGGAAATTGTGTAAATGAGATTTAGCAGCATATTGCCTAGCATGGAGTATTTGTGTCTGAGGAGGAACTGGGTTGACTAGATTTATATTCTTTAGAGCAGAGAAGGATAAAGGGGACCTGCCAGAAGTATTCAAATTTAAACAGTGTAAAGAATGGATAATAGGATTCTTTTCCCCATAGCAGCCTAAAACTCGAGGACATGGGTTTAAGGTAAGAGATTAGAAATGTAAAGCCTGAAAAAGAACTTTTTCCAACCAGAGGGATCAGTGGAGGCAAGTAGTTACACAACAGTAATACACCACATAGAAGGCCAAGGAGCAAAAGATGGTAAGTAAATGGATGGTACAAAAGGAATTAGTCAGCATGGACCTGGATATGTGCTGTATAATTAAGAGTCCACAACTCTAAACATAGGGTTATGTGCAAACTACTCAGAAGAGTTTTCAAATAGTTGGGGAAGTTTTGCTTGGTCAGTTTCATTCTATGTACTTTAGAATCTAAGAATTAAAATTTTAGCTTTAACCTCTCCAGATTGGATACAAACATTGGTGTTTGAAGTAAGAACCCAGGACACATCCAATGCTTTGAATGTAAAAAGCAAATTGAACAAAAACAAATATTTTCATGAATTAGGCTAACCTGTTACTCAAGACTAACCTGTTGAAAAACTTTTACTACTGATCAGCTGAAATTTGGTATCTCTCAAGTGTTCCATACTGTATTATTTTTCCACTACCAAAAGTTACGTCAGAACAGCGGCCGCATTACCACTTTAGGTAAGCATTGAAAACAACAATACAAATTTTAAATCAAGATCAACAGTTCTGATTAAGGAAAAGTCCAGCACAGAACTTACAACTTTCAGTTGTACAAGTAGTTTGTAAACATCTGCCATGTCAGCCAGGATAAGAAGGCGAGTAACTGCAGACAGCAATGCTCGTGCAGCTCGAACCATGTTGCCACGCTTCATGGCGGAACAAGGATCCTCCGCAAATTCAGAGGAAGCACCCCTCATTGTTTCACCTGCATTTTCATTAAGTTGAAAGGGGAAAAAGTTGGAAATTGGATTATTAATACAAATATTGCTAGAAGTTACTCGACCACATTTTGTAAACAGAAAATAAAATCAAGTTTCAAACTGATAACCAATTATGCCAAATATGATTAGGAGGAGGAATAGGATTTGTGGGATCTTGTGTGCAAATTAATCAAAACATTCACTCTAAACTTCAAATCTGATCTGGTACAAGATATTTTCACGTGTATCAAAACAATTTAGAATCACAGCTTAATTAGCCACCATTCAGCCCATTACATCCCTCCTGGTTCTCAACCAATGCAGTGCTCTAGTTCCACCCAATTACCCTTTTTGTAAAGACCTGACCATACATTGCAGGTATTTATCCAGCTCCCTCATGAAAACCTTGTGAAAGCACTAAATCTGCAGGCAGAGCCTTCCCAATTCCAACCATGCTCTGCTAAAACATGTTGCCTGACATCCATCTTTATTTTCTTTTATTTTATATCTCTAACCTCTTATCCTCAGCAGCTATGGGGCAGCATGTCACTATACACCACTACAGACCCACAACCTTGTCTTCTCCAAGGAAAACAAAACTAACCTGCTCTAATCTATCTTTCATATAGTAACCCCTTATCCCAAGAGCCATTCTACAATGTCAGGACTCTCTGATTCCTTCACTGGCTACCAGAACTGAAAACAATTCTCTAGCTAAGGCTGGACCAGTCCTTTATAACAGTTCACCAAATCTTCATTGTTTTTATTTTACATCTCTTATTAACAGCGCCTCAAGCTACATATGCATTATTAACCATTTGCTCAACCTGCCCTTCCACTTTCAATGAATTATGCATAAATATCTCATCCTCTGTACCTGCTCTCCTTTGAGATTTTTTTTAAAATATCATGCACTGTCAATCTTTCAACAAAAATTTATTTTCTTATTTCTCCATATTAAACTTGATCGGCTTTTCATCCAGCTGCAATTCACATACTTCTTCCAATCTAGTATACCACATTCAATGTTCCACATGTGGTTTCCTCTACAGTAGAGAAATTAAATAGAAACTGGGTGATCACTTTGAGGAACATGTACTCAGTCCAAGTGGGTAACCCCAAACCTCCTGTTAATATTAATACCGATGTTGGGGAAGTCCAGAACGAGGGGTCATAGCTTAAGGATAAAGGGGAAGCCTTTTAGGACCAAGATGAGGATAAACTTCTTCACACAGAGAGTGGTGAATCTGTGGAATTCTCTGCCACAGGAAACAGTTGAGGCCACTTAATTGGCTATATTTAAGAGGGAGTTAGATATGGCCCTTGTGGCTAAGGGGATCAGGGGGTATGGAGAGAAGGCAGGTACAGGATTCTGAGTTGGATGATCGGCCAACGAAGTCCTGATGAAGGGTCTCGGCCCGAAACGTCAACAATGCTTCTCCTTATAGGTGCTGCCTGGCCTGCTGTGTTCCACCAGCATTTTGTGCGTGTTGTTTGAATTTCCAGCATCTGCAGATTTCCCCGTGTTTGCACTTTCATTCCCCTTATTGGTCTGTGGCCTCCTGTGCTACTGAGTCCACAATCTTGCAAACAACACATTTCCTGTTTGAAGCATGGTGCAGCTTCTGCATTCCATATTGAATCCTAATACTTTAAGTAATTTTGTCTCTGCTCTATGTTCTCTTCCTACCCTTTTTACAGCTAATCAACATCCTAGTCTTAACCTTTCAGAGGCATCTCACATTCACTCTAGCTTAACAAACTTTTTGTCTCCTTTCCAGTTCTGGCAAAGCCAAAATGTTAACCATTTCTCACCTCAGAGATGCAGCCTCACCTCCTGAATAGTTCCATAATTTTCAACTAACTCAGAATCAGGTTTATTATCAGTAATGCAGCCTGTCAGAATGCTCTCCATGGTACATCTATAGAAGTTTTTGAGTGTATTTTTTGACATACCAAATCTCTTCAAACTCCTAATGAAGTATAGCTGCTGTCTTGCCTTCTTTATAACTACATTGATATGTTGGGACCAGGTTAGATCCGCAGAGATCTTAACACCCAGAAACTTGTAACTGCTCACTCTCTCCTCTCCACTCCTTCCTCTCACCCCACTACCCCCATTTATTCACACAAAGTGCTTAACAAACACAAGGGATAAGGGCATAAACTTGCCAGAGGTAATGAAATATGCAGACGTTACTAAGGTTTGGACCTGAGCTACCCACCAAATAAATATAAATACCCTAGTAGTAAAGTCTTAAAGTAGTAAAGAAGTCTTTGCACAATAATCAAAGCACTAAATTCTTTAAATATCTATAAAATTACATTAGCTAACAAACTAATTCCATCGAATTTACTGATACTTAGAAGCAGTGAATAGCTTTGAGATCACAAGGTGCAGGGAACTAAACAAAGAGTACAACATGTAGCAGGAAACTACCAGGAACAATTGGAATGGAAATGATCTCTGTAGTCATACAATAGCTGACTCATCCAGGAGCCCTGAAAAAATGTTCTACCAGCTGTGCCCTTTATCTCTTCCATCTATGCCTTTCCAGCTTCTTACTTCATCACAGCCCTAACATGAACCTTCACCCTCACTTGGCCCACCCATCAACTGCTAGCTTCTACTTCTTTCCCCTCCTCCCATCTTTTCCAGCTATTGTTCCCTTCTTTTCCAGTCCTGATAAAGGGTCTTAGCCTGAAATGTCAACTGCTTATTCCCCTCCATATATGCTGGCTGGCTTGCTGAGTTCCTCCAGCATTGTGTTGTAATATTTATACACTGATTCACAGATGCAACTTCATTTCAACATCATAGACTGCATATTATGAGTGGAGTGGAAAGAGTTAAAAAAGCACAAAGATAAAAACACAAGTAAGGCTATGATTAAAAATATTTCACCATATTTAAAAGGAATATTTTCCTTTTAACTGCAAACTGTTAACTTTACTGGAAAGTATGACTTTTAATAAATATATCTCAGGATACAGCACAGTAAAGGAATAAATTATAAAAAACTGCTTAATCACAATATTTAAAACAATGAAAAAATTGTATCAAAATATGTTCTTTAATGAATATTAGAACAATATCTTTTTTGAATGACACTGAAAGGGTATTTGTCAGTAGAAGTCTACAGTAAGGAAATGACTCAGCTGCAAATTCCACAAGCTTGATCTTGCCTTTTATGGAAAGCAGAAGACATCCACACCCACTTTTCACAGTGGTGTAAGATAACATCACTTACACATTGGAACCTACTGCAAAAAGACTCACTCAACATAACAATGATCCTATGCCCATTTCTTCTACTAAACTGTACACCTGAAACAATCTGCTTATTATGCAGTACAAAAGACTTGTAAAATCAGTCTTGACTAGGTCATTGAATCCGGGCCTGGTTTAATTTGATGAATGCAAACAATTGTTTCATAAACAAGAGGAAATTCTCCCCATATCCTGGCTAGAATACCTTAACAAAACTCTGCTGGTGAGTTGTATTAAATAATTCATGTAATGGGGAAAAGTATCTAGTCAGAAATGACCAGAGAAACTTGAAATTGCTTTAGACTCATTTATATATTGTGCAAATTGAGCATTATACCATTATGCTTCAATTAATATTATTATTGCAAATTATTCTTTTTCAGTTAGTTTTTTTGAACCCAGTGACTTTTCAAAAACATCAATGTTTTTGAACACAGTGTCTTTCAAAAACAGCCATGTTCTTCACCACTTATCATCCAACTGCCTTAAACCATAAGATACAGGAGCAGAATTAGACCATTCAGCTTATTGTGTCTGCACTGCCATTACATCATGGCCGATTATTATGCCCCTCAATCCCATTCACCCGCCTTCTCCCAGGAACCTCTGCTAGGTACTAATGAAGAACCTTTCAACATCCAATTTACATATACCCAATAATTTGGCCTCCACAATGAACTCCAGTTTCACCACCCTCTGGCTAAAGAAATACTCATCTGTTTTAAAGTGATGTCCTTACCCTCTGGTGCCAGACTCCCTCATTACAAGAATCATCTTTTCCATATCTGCTTTATCTAGACCTTACAATATTCAACAGGTTTCAATGAGATCGTCCCTCATTTTTCTTTAGCAAGCACAGGCCTAAAGCCATCAGGTGCTACATGTGAACCCCTTCATTCTCAAGATCATTTTTATGAACCTTCTCTGAGCCCTCTCCAATGTCAGCACATTCTTTCTTAGAAAAGGAACCCTAAACTACTTAACATATTCCAAGTGTGGCCTGACTAATTTCTTATAAAGCCTCAGCATAACATCCCTGCTTTTAAATTCTAGCCCCCTTGAAATGAATGCTAACATTGCATTTGCCTTCCTTACTACCAATTCAACAGGCAAGTTAACTTTGAGGGAATCCTACACTCGGTCTCCCGGGTACCCATGCAACTCCAATTTCTGCATTTGCTTGTTAGTCACTGTTCTAATTTCTGGCCCCACCTTTCCCCCCTCCGCTTCTTTATGGAAACGCATGTTATTGCTAATCTTTGTTGTCCTATGTCAAGATGGCTCTAGCATACATCAGTGACCCTGCAGACTGCAGGAAGTTGTACCCATTTTCATCTTAAATATACTCCTTTTGAATGACTTCTGCTGCAATCTGCAGCATGTAGATCTCCTTCCCTCAATGGATTACAATAATGATCTTCAGATCTCATATTCAATGGTTAAATGCAGATACACTGGATGCCATGGTACAACCAGAAGGTTGCACAATTTTCAGAATAGATTAAACTGCAAACTCTGGTACGGTAAAAGGTGTACTTTTTGGTCAATTCTCGTCGGTGCATAGACATTAGGGTTATGTCGACTTCTTGCTCTTCTGACATAGAACGAACGATTAAATGTAGACCAGTGTTTCCAAACCTTTTTTAACTCTATGTCCTCCCCCCAAACACCTTCATGCTTGCCAACACCCCACTAAAGCACCTACATACCTGCCAATGCCCCTCTTAGGCACAATATACTTTCCTGCACCCCCACAATGTTAGATCATGTCTACCATATGGTAACATAAGAAAAATAATTCTGCTTTAATTTTTGTTTGTCTTCAAACCTAGCTTACATAGTACCTGTGTGCTGCACAGCAGCTCCAGTATGAATGTCATCCTCGAACTTGATGGTTTGTAGCAAGAATTGAAATAAACTGAGTTCAAGTTAGGACAGCAAAAGCCTTAAGACCCACATGTAACATGTCCAAGCAGCTTCTGTTTATTTGAGTATGTGGTTCACTGCACTGAGCCTCTTTCAATAACGTAGGAGGATGGAAATGTAATGAAGAGCAGTTTAGCTTTTCTCCAAAGACCAGGAAGCTTCTCATGACAATGCAGCCACATACCACAAAAGCCAACATTTTTGAAAAGCATTTATGCTTCTTCACCATTCTGTATTTCAATAATTAAATGTTGTAAGCTCTCTTCTTGTTCTTCCACCTTGCAAAGAAATGGGTTAATTACCCAATCCAGAATTTCCAGATCGTTCAATTCCTTGAATCAATTCTAAAAATCCTTGTTCAGTGACTGCAGGTATAAACTGTATTCTTGCAAATCATCATCTGCGAAAGAGAGTGCTATATTTTCCAGCAGGGAAACTGGGAGAACATTCTTCTTCCAATGTTTTCTTATGAATTTCCAATTTTCTGATAAAAGTCGACACTGCACTTTTTGTCTGGATTAAACTGAAATTCTCACCCTTCAGTTTTGTATTTAGAATGTTCATTTTGTCATTCAGATCGGCCATATCACAACTCCACGCAGAAGTTCAATCTTATTTCCCAAGCTCTCGTCAACTGAGCAAAAATTGTGTCAAAAAGATCAAAGAAATGTTTTAAGCAGCAAACTTTTGACAGCCAATGTGTGAAGCAAGCAAGTAAGCATTCAAACTCATTATTATCTTGACATAACTAGCAAAATATTCTATTTAATGGATGAGCTTTAATTTTGTTGATAGCAGATATTACAAGAGTTATGCTTGTAAGGAGTCACTGGCTGAGGTTTTCTGGCTGCCTGATGTTGGCGATGAATTACACAATGGATTGCAAAGAGACTTGGAATTTCTTTTTTCATAAATGCCACAAAACCAACATGGCGACCTGTCAACTACAGTCGGCCCTCCTTATCCGTGAGGGATTGATTCTGGGACCTCTCGTGGATACCAAAATTCGCGGATGCTCAAGTCCCCTATTCAACCTGTCTCAATACGGTGGATCTTAGGACCCTGCGGAACCCCAGAACTTATTTAACCAGTCTTAGTGCAGTGGACGTTAGAACCTGCTCTCTGAATGTGCAGTGTTTCTGTTCACGAAAATAATCACGATTGAAAATAAAGTGGAAATAATAAAGTGATCGGAAAGAGGTGAAACGCCATCAGTCATTGGAAACGCGTTAGGCTACGTCGGTCAACGATCGGAACAATTTTAAAGGATAAAATGAGAAATGCCCTGCCCCGATGAAAGCTACAATTATTACTAAGCAACACAGTGGCTTAATTATTGGGTTTTGGGGTTTTGAGTTTTTAATCCTCCACATCAACCCGCCACGGTGGAGAGCACACTTGGAAGTGGACTGTCACTGGCTCGCACTCGGGAACGGTTCCCGAGCCCGGCACCGAAACATACATTCTTAAGTGTTTTATATGCATAGAAAGGTAAAATATATACTATATACTAAGACAAACGCTTAACTAACTGACGCTTAATAATACTGGATGTACCTGTTCCAACTTACTTGGTAAGAGAACTAGTTTTTCGATCCTAATCCACGATAACCCATGCACATCCTCCCGTATACTTTAAATCATCTCCAGAATACCTATAATACCTAATACAATGTAAATGCTATGTAAAATAGTTGTTATACTGTGTTGCTTAGGGAATAATGATAAGGAAAAAAGTCTGTATTTGCTTGAACAAGAAGTGCTGAAAGAGCACTTCCGGGTTTTTGTAATCCGGGGTTGGGTGAATTCGCGGATAAGGAGGACTGACTGTATAGTGCTCCATTTGTTACACAGGAAATCATGTTCCTTTTTCTCCTCAATATTTTCTGTTTCTTAGCAGGATTAGAATTCTAGGCTTCACCACCTTAAGACTCATAGGGATTGTGCCGTACATATTAATGCATCATTAACAGGGCTAAATTAAAATAAAAAATTAACACAAACTTGAAATGCTGGTCATAGCAGACAGTTGACACAGGCAGTTACGTCTTGTGCCTCAAGAAAGGGTGCTGCTCGCAGCCTGCCCCTACCCCCCCCAAAAGAATCTGGACCACCACCCAACAGCTTCTTTTTCCCCTAATGCCCCCTTAGGACATGTAACCACCCCTTTTGGGGGGGGGGGGGGGTGTCGTGGTCGACCATTGATACTGCACCTCTGGTCAAAGCCGCAGTGGCCTCTCCAGGGCAGAGTTGATATGGAGATCCATCTGTTGGGGTACCCCCCCCCCCCCCCATGCTGACGATAGGTCCAAAGGAACGACAAAAATTGATAGTTTGGTGCCAGCATCTCAGGCATTGTTGTACCGGTGCTGGGTACAGCAGTCAGCCGCCTTCGGGACTCCGGCTCCAGATTTTTCCCTCGGGGTTTACTCCCGAAGCCTTTCCCGTGAGCAGGTATAGCCGCAAGGCAGTGAAGGTTTGAAATTGGAGTTTTCCCCCTCCTAGATGAGCTACTATCCGTGGCTAACAAGCCCCATCTGCCCAGAACAACTGATGTAGACCATTCTATTTGCCTCAGGAGTTCTCATCCATGATCCTGACATCAGTTTACATACCACCAGTGGCCAATTCTAAGCAAGCACTCGCAAAACTGCACAATGCTGTCTGTAAACAAGAAATAGCCCATACCAGCACATTTCAAATTATAATCAGCACTTTAACCTGGTCTGTTTGAAGAAAACCCTACCCAATTATCACCAGCATGTAACCTGTTGCACCAGAGGTCCCACCATACAAGACCACTGCTGCACTACCATAAGAAATGCCTATTGTTGCTTCCCAAGATCACATTTTGGCAAGTCGGAACATTTGACTGCACTCCCACTACCTGCATACATACAGAACCTAAAAAGCAAGGCACCAGAGATCAAGACAACTAAGAGGTGGTCGCAAGAGGCTAAGGAAGATTGCCTGACTCAGTGGACTGGGCTGTGTTCAAGAACACATCTGAGGATCTGAATGACTAAACCAGGGCTGTTACAGACTTTAATAAAATAGCTGTGGATGAGTGCATCCCCACAAAATTGTTCAGGGTTTCCCCAATAAGATGTCCTGAATGAACAATGGACTCCAGAACCTGCTGAGAGCCAGACCAGAGGTATTCAAGTCTAGAGATCAAGAATGCTACAAGAGATGCAGGTATGATCTCTGGAAAGCCATCTCACAGGTGAATTGGAGATTCCAGAATAGATTGGAATTGAGAAATGCTCGACAGCTGTGGCAGGGTTTGAATCCCACACAGTTAAATCTTGCAACATAGGGAATAGTAGAGCTTCACTTCCAGAGGAGATCAATGCCTTCCATGCTCAATTTGGTCAGCAGAACAGGGAGGAACCAATGTGCACCCTGATATCTCCCATGATTCTTTGGTCTCAGTACCTGAAGATGACACGCAGGCTGCCTTCAAGAGTGAATCTAAGGAAAGCATCTGGTCCAGACAGAGTACTTGTGCTGACCAATTTACTGGTGTACTCACAGATAACTCCAACCACTCGCTCTAGCACTGTAAGGCACCCACCTACTTCAATAGTACCAGTGCCCAAGAAGAGCATGGTAACCTGTCTAAATGACTACTGCCCAGTGGCACTTAGATTCACAGCGATGAAGTGTTTTGAGAAGCTGGTGTTGAAGCCTATCAGCTCCTGGCTGAATAACAACTTGGATCCACTCCAATTCGCCTACTGAAGCAACAGGTCTACAGCAGATACTATCTCGTTGGCTCTTCACACAACATCTAGACAGCAAAGATGCATACATCAGGATGCTCTTAATTGATTACGGCTCAGCATTTAACACCATCATCCCCTCAAAACTTACCAGTAAACTCTAAGACCTGGGCCTCAATACCCCGTTGTGCAATTGGATCCTGAATTTCCTCGCCTGTAGACCCCAGTCTGTCCAGATTGGCAAAAACAACACCACCACAATCTCCATCAGCACAGAAACACCACAGGGATGTATATTTAGCCCCTGCTCTACTCCCTTTAGAACTATAACTGAGTGGCTAAGTACAGCTCCAACTCTATATACAAGTTTGCTGATAATACCACTGTTGAGCTACATCAAAGGTGGTGATGAATCAGTATACAGGAGTGAGATTGAAACTTTGGCTGAGTGGTGTGTTATGAGTGTACCACAGCTCTGAGGGGCCGAAGGGTGCGGGGTAGCCCCCTCCTTTGTGAGAATCGCAAGAGCATTATTGGGTTGGATCGGAGGACCCAGGAAATGAGAGAGAGAGACATGGCCATTGTCTCCTGGAGACAACGTTTGTGGATTGGGGACTATGCTACGTGCAGGCCCTCAGGCAAAGTGGGCTGGTTGAGAGAAGGATTGCATCATCCCAACCTGATTGACATCTGAGACCCCGTGAGGAAGTATAAAAGAGGGTCTGGGGGAACAACCCCTTCAGACGCACCAGAAGAAACGCTAGCGATCCCGTAATAGCGGGTAGCCATTTGAAGGAAGCCACGTGCGTTCGATTCCCTTGTCTGGGAGCTGGTGGCTGGTACCACGGAAAACGACTTGGAACTAACAACGGGGAACCAACTCCCCCCGACTCAACGGACTGGCCTCATAAAAGACCCGGGCAAGTTTCAAACCGTCTCTCTCTTAAACCCAAAGAGCTGCAGCTTGAAAGGACAGTGACTTTTATCTTTCCATCGGACAATACAATATCCCCTAGACAAACGATAGAACTATTGCTTAATTGATGATTATTATTATACCCGCGTTTTTAGATTGAGTACTGACGACGTATATTATCTGAATGTCTGGATTAATCTTATTTTGTGCCCCTTTATAAATAAAGACTTTTAAAAATAGTACCATCAGACTTCAACGGACCTCTCTCTATCTTTGCTGGTAAGTGATCCAGTTATGGGAATTTCGTAACAGGTGTAACAACAACAACTTCTCACTCAATAAGACCAAGGGACTGATTATAGACTTCAAGAGAAGGAAACCATAGGTCCAGGAGCCAATAATCATCAGTGGAGAGAGTCAATAATTTAATGTCCCGGGTGCTACTATCTCAGAGAACCTGTCCTGGATCCATCATAAAAATATAACTGCAAAGAAAGCAGGACAGCATCTCTACTTGTTACCCCTCAGCCATCAGACTTTTGAACAAAAGGGGATAAACTATACTCATTTAAGGACTATCTTATTATTTCACGCTTATTATTTATTGCTATTTACTTACATCCAATTTTGCCCAGTTTGTTGCCCATTGATCTTGTTTATAGTCACTGTTCTATAGATTTGCTAAGTATGCCTGCAGATAAAGAATCTCAGGGTTGCATACGGTGACATGTATACAATCTGATAATAAATCATACTTTGCCTTCGCTATAATTCAGGGCAATCTATTTACAAGTGGATTCAACCTGAGCAATAAATAACCAGGAGCAACCTGAGCAATAAATAACCAAGTCAGAATAAAGCACAGACAACCTACTTTTGATCAGAATTCTGGCTATTTCCCCAATTATGTTGTAACGATCACTCAAACCAAGTAGCTCTCCTAAGGGGTTGTCTAATGATGAATTGTCAGGTGGTTGCATTGGCTGATCTGGATCGACATATTCTGGTGCAGTGTGGCTATGCACAAGTGATGGCTCTGGTTAGTATTGGGTCCCCTGGTTGTTCACTCCCTGATTTTGATCTTATCTTTGAAGCATTTCATTAGCCTACCAGTGGGTTACTGATCTTCCTGCAAATGAGAGTAAATGATCCATCTGGGGAGACAAGAGTTCAGCATCTGGATGACATGACCTATACATCGAAGTTGGTATTGCTTTATCATAGTAAAAATGCTGTTCATGTTGGCATCCTCCAGTAAGATGGTGTTAGAGTATCTGTCCATCCACCTCTCTTCAAAATCTTTTGCAAGGTTCTTTAGTGGTATTATTCTAGAGTTTTCATGACTCTTCTCTATGTGGTTCATGATTCAGCTCCATAGGGTAATATAGGAAGAACAACTGTTCCATAGACCAAAAGTTTTGTTTGGACCTATAGCTTACGATTTTCAAAGACTCTTTTCATTAATCTTGCATAAGCTCCACTAGTACTACTTAGGCAGTGGTTGATCCCTGAGCCAATTATCTGCGGCTATGTGCCCAAAAATCACGTGATCCTTGGGCATAGAGCTCGAAAAAAGCAACATGGCAGACTTTTATCATCGTAAACCAGTGAGTTGTTTGTTATGTCTCCCTGCTCACTGTGAAAATGGAGACACCTCTTTTACTTAGTTATTAGGGAGAGAGCGAGCCTATGGTATATTGAATACAGGGTGAAACGTGACGTCTTTGAGGTAACTGCAAGTCTGTGTCTTTGCTATTGCCTTGCTCACACTTGAGAGCTTGGTGGAGGGTGCTGATGCTCTTTTTTGATAGTGTCAGGAGGAGGGACTGTTGCTTGCTACCACTAACACGTGGTAGGGGGAGCTGGGAGAGACTTTGGGTTTCTAACATTTAACTGTCGTTCATTCTTTGAGGCATTTCTCTGTTTTCGTGGATGGTTGTTAAGAAAAAGCATTTCAGGATGTATATTGTATATATTTCTCTGACATTACCCCCAGACTTGATGTATAAGCACTCACAACAGTTACCATCTGGTTACTGGCAAGCACCAAACTGATAGTCATGAGATGTTCACTGATCACCATGTTCAGAAAGTAGACTGATAAGCTAGTTCTTTATTACAAACCCAACACCACAGATCCTGGGCTCATCAACTGCCTTTCCTTTCCAGGAGAAGGTGTAACCAACCTTTCTCCCTTCTCAGTTGCCCTTCATCTGCCAGAAGAGTTTCAAAATAAGTAGCAAGGTCAATCTGGCATTTCCTCAGTTCTCTGGTGATGATCAGAGCTTTCCACTCTGGTTGATAACCAGTTGTGCTATCAGAGTGTGCACATTCCAGCCTCCAAAGGTCACGTTTCTTTCTCAGGCCCTTCCCCAAGTAGGGTGAACAGAGTGATCCCTGAATAGGGCTGCTCAGTTGTGAGTGCAGCTGTTGAAGTGCTCTTTCTGCCTCAGTATAAGAGCCCAGCAAATGAATCAAACACCCATTGCCTAATATCCCAGCTGGTAACTTAGGGCTTCCAGATCTCATAATTCTGCCCCCTTTGCCACTTACTGATCACCAAATGACTTAATCCAAGATGTTCGTGTGGATTCCCTTAATGGAGAACACCTATGCATGACTTTGTTTAACTGGGGAGACTGATGCATGGGCAGCCTTGGCAGATCAGGGTTAAGGTCTAGTGGCGTGAGGTGCAAGATGACTGGAGATCCTTCACTGCTGTTATGATCTCCCACCAGCTCCAACTTTGGGGTCACGATTTGATTGCCCTTTGTCTGGAACCTCTCCATTGACCTTACTGCGATAGGTGACCCTAGCAGAAGCTAATCTCCTGGCGGCATCGCTCTCGGGGTCTCAGGAACTCACAAGCCTCTCCACCACAATAAGATGACAATCCTCAGAGAAGGATCATAAGAGGTGAAGAACAGTAATATGGAAATTTAAGCTGTTTAGGCGATGTACCAAGTGGATATGTTTTCCTCAACCCAACTGAGGACTATGCACTAACAGAATTGTAAAACTGGATGAATACAATGCTAGTGTTAAGAGAAATGAGGCTTGGCTAAGGTGGTTTCATACTGTACAGGTATTATGCCCGAACTACAATTTTCTTGTATGAGCTAGTTACACATACCTTGCTTGCGTACATCTTCCACAGCTGCAGTCAGTTCTTCCTTCAGGTATTGGCTCTCATGAGCAATTTTCTCACCCTTCTCCAAGAAGTTCTGTGTGGCCTGTTCCACAGAGGCAGCCAAAACATGTGCTTTCTTAGAACGCCCTTTCTTTTTGTTAGATGGTCCCCTGTTGCTAGTATTAACCAAGGTAGTCACC
This sequence comes from Hypanus sabinus, assembly GCF_030144855.1. Classification (NCBI taxonomy): domain Eukaryota; kingdom Metazoa; phylum Chordata; class Chondrichthyes; order Myliobatiformes; family Dasyatidae; genus Hypanus; species Hypanus sabinus. The sequence continues at coordinate 27,236,580 of NC_082720.1, forward strand.
TGAAAAATATTTTTTTTTCATCTTAAGACCCTGACAGACGTTGAAAGATCTTTTGACAGAACTCACATTCATACAGAATTGATGATATCTTTAAAAAGTCTGAGTTGTAGCAGCAATTGGCAGTGTATGGTTACAGCAAAGAGAGGTGTCATGCAAAAAAGCCAGCATGTGGGAACAGAAAATTCAAATTTAGAAGGATTGACAGGTACATGGATGAGAGATGCATGGAGGGATATGAGCCAGGTGCAGGTCAGTGGGACTAGGCAGAAAAATGGTTCAGCACAGCCAAACTGGCCAAAAGGCCTGTTTCTGTGCTGTAATGTTCTATGGTTCTACGATTGAACAAATTAATGAAATGAAAGACTCCCAACTTCTTTATGTGATGTCAGCAAAGGAAGATCTACAAGCCAAAACCTTTAGAATTACTACTGCCGCACTGGACTTCGAGGCAAGTGATCCCAAGTTTGAATCCTACAGGCTCCAATGCACCTTTCCACGCATGCTGGACTGAGCTTCCAAGCTAACAATTCGGTCTTGTAAAAAACAAATGCTAAAGAAATGGCAAGGTTGCCACCCAATGCACAAGGCATGGAGAGTAACAAATGCCAAATGGTTAGCATAATTTTAACATACCATTTCAATTTACATAACCAAACTCCCCCCACACAATTAAATGACCAATTTAAAGATTTATTTGTCCTTTCCAGAGTCACTTACCTGTGTGACCAAAGGTTCCAATAAACGCTCCACTGCCAGCGTCCTTATTTCCAGATTTTTCGGATCCCATTTGAAATTAATGTTCTGAGTGTTTATAGTTGTCATGCTTCCTTGCCTATCAGATCAAAATTCAACATGCAAAACTTAAAACTTGAAGGAATCAGTTAAAGCTGTAATGTTTTCGATTAGAAATTAACTGTGCATTCATACCACAAGAACAATGGCACAACTGCAAAGGTACAAAAACAAACATTAATATTTTGGAGACTAAAACAAAATGAGTGGTGCAGAGCAAAAAGATGGTAATGTAAGTTTAAGATTACTTATGCACTTTATACTCTCTAGCAATTTGCTAAATACAGTGTATTTAGCATCCAGTGATCCAGCATCCTCTAAACTTCTAATTCACTTTTCTTTTATATGTTAGACAGTGGTATAACAACATTTTCCGGGGAACCCAGTGAGTTTAGAGGTAGCAGAAGGAAAGAGGGCTCAAGGAATCAGATGTTTAGAAATCCTAATGGTTCAGCAATCAGATAGCAAATCATCAGTTTTACTGATGATCAAATCTGCAGTAAATATAACTATGCTAGACAAGCCATATGAATATTTTAAAATATCTGAAGTAGCACAATATTATGATCTTTGTTTTTAGCATTTTACAGTAGCATTTTACTGTGAAATACCAACAAATATTCTGGATAACTGCACTTAAATTCTTTTTTTTAAACATCCCAATTATGGAATACAAGTAGTAGGTCAACAGCCCTGCCAAAAAATGCTGAACAAGTGGATGCATGTAACTGTAAGGTCAAGTGATTAGATATCGCCAAAAAAAATACCAACAACATACCTACATAGCAAACATAACCATTTCCAATGCTCTTTTACCAAGGTCACTATATTAAAACCTTTCAAGGCTTCTATATCAGCTATGATACCACAAAGATCTAACCACAGCCATTCCTCTTCATAATTCTTGATATCTGCAGCTATTAATGCTGATCACAGCATTCTTCTTCAACCCAGTGCTCTATTCCCAGCCAAGAAGCTCTGTCTTCGACTAATTTCACTCTTCCCTATTCAAACACAAACAGGGAAAGGTTTTCTTCCCATTTCCTCATTTTTACCCCTGGAGACCTCTGCCAAAATGCTGGAGGAACTCAGCAGGTCGAGCAGCATCTATGGAAATGAATACACAGGCAACTGCAAATGCAACAAGGAGAGAAAAGGTGAGAGCTCAACAAAACAATATAATAAAGGTGAAAATGGACAGATCGGTTACAAAATGGACAGAAAGGCAGCTGGGAGGCTGTGAAGATCTACAATAGCTAAGATTTAAAAAAAACATGCTTAATGACTATTAGGTAGTGTTTGTAGCAGAATGCTTAAATTTGCCATTCTACCAACACTTAAAACCTTTGAAGCAACATAGAAATTCTAGAGCCCAATACAGGCCCTTCCGCCCACAAAGCTGTGTTGAACATGACCTTACCTTAGAAATTACCTAAGCTTACCCATAACCCTCTATTTTTCTAAACTCCATGTACCTATCTAGGAGACTCTTAAAAGACCCTATTGTAACCGCCTCCACCACCATTGCCGGCAGCCCATTCCACACACTCACCACTCTCTGCATAAAAAACTTACCCCTGACATCTCCTCTGTACCTACTTCTTAAAACCTTAAAACTATGCCCTCTCGTGCTAGCCATTTCAACCCTGGGAAAAAGACTGACTATCCACACAATCAATGCCTTTCATCATCTTGTATGCCTCTATCAAGTCACCACTCATCCCCCATCACTCCAAGGAGAAAAGGCCGAGTTCACTCAACCTAGTGTCTAGTGGGGTGCCACAGGGCTCGGTATTGGGACCACAGCTGTTTACAATTTATGTCAACGATTTGGATGAAGGCATTGAAAATAACATCAGCAAATTTGCTGATGATACTAAGCTGGGTGGCAGTGTGACATGTGATGAAGATGTTAGGAGAATTCAGGGTGACTTGGATAGGCTGGGTGAGTGGGCAGATACTTGGCAGATGACGTTTAATGTGAATAAGTGTGAGGTTATCCGCTTTGGGAGTAAGAACAGGAAGGCAGATTATTATCTGAACAGTGTAGAGTTAGGTAAGGGAGAAATACAAAGAGATCTAGGAGTCCTTGTTCATCAGTCACTGAAGGTGAATGAGCAAGTGCAGCAGGCAGTGAAGAAGGGTAATGGAATGTTGGCCTTTATTACAAAGGGAATTGAGTACAAGAGCAAGGAAATCCTCTTGCATTTGTACAGAGCCCTGGTGAGACCACACCTGGAGTATTGTGTACAGTTTTGGTCTCCAGGGTTAAGGAAGGCTGTAGAGGAAGTGCAGCGTAGATTCACGAGGTTAATTCCTGGGATGTCTGGACTGTCTTACGCAGAGAGGTTAGAGAGACTGGGCTTGTATATGCTAGAATTGAGAGGGGATCTGATTGAAGCATATAAGATTATTAAGGGATTGGACAAGGGAATTATGTTCCAGATGCTGGGAGACTCCAATACCAGAGGGCATGGTTTGAGACATTTAGGACAGAGTTAAGGAAAAACTTCTTCTACAAGAGAGTTGTGGGGGTCTGGAATGCACTGCCTCGGAAGGTAGTGGAGGCCAATTCTCTGGTTGCTTTCAAGAAGGAGCTAGATAGGTATCCGAATCAAGGGATATGGGGACAAGGCAGGAACTGGGTATTGATAGTAGTTGATCAGCCATGATCTCAAAATGGCGGTGCAGGCTCGAAGGGCCGAATGGTCTACTTCTGCACCTACCGTCTATTCTCATAAGGCGTGTTCCCCAATTTAAACAAAGAGAATTACAAACTGTAAGATTAGACACTGGAAAAGAACTCCATCATTACCAGAAAGTGGGGAGGTAGTGGTAAATATTTCTTTATCTGGAACTCCAGATTATAGTGCTTGCAATCTTTCATGTCTTAAAGACAAGATAAACAGGGGCACAAAGTAAACCTATTATTGAACATACCAAGTACGACTGAACCAAGTATGTCCCAACAAAGATGACAGCTGTGACTTTGCAAACTTGATTATAATGCCTGGAAAAAGAGGAAATTGTTTACAACCTGAACTACCATTGTGCCTCAGAGGGATGCTGTGCAATCAGCAATTTGGTGGGAACAAAGTGGTTGAGAAATAGCACAACAGCCAATTAGATAGCATCAATTTCCTTAACATAATCTACCAAACCTGCAAAATACTGCAGCAACTCAGTTAGCCAGGCAGCATCTACAAAAAAAGAATAAACAATTGATGTTTCAAGATAAGACCCTTCATCAGGACTGGAAAAAAAAATGAGAAGTCAGTTGAGGTAACAACAAACATAAGTGAGTAACAGAAATGTAAACAGCAGGCTCTGTTGGCAAAAATTGAAATCAAATCATTAGAAGGTGACATAGGATCAGAAGACGCACAATTCTTGTGGGTGGAGTGAAAAAAAATGCAAGGGTAACAAAGATCCTGATGGGAGTTATAAACAGGCCTCTGAACAGTAGCCAGGATGTAGGGTACAAATGATAATGGGAGATATAAAAGGCATGTATAAATGGCAACAAAAGAAAAGTCATGGGGGATTTCAATATGCAGGTAGATTGGGGAAAAAAAATCACATTGATGCTGAATCCCAAGAGAAGGAATTTGAAGTATGCCTATGAGCTGGCTTTCTAGAGCAGCTTATGGTTGAGCTCACTAGGGAAAAGGCTATTCTGGATTAAGTGCTCTCTAGTGAACCAAATTTGATTAAGGAGCAAGCTTAAAGTAAAGAAATCCTGAGAAGGCAGTCACCATAATATGATAAAATTCACTCTGCAGTTTAACAGGGAAAAGCTAAAATCAGATGTATCAGTATTAAAATAGAGTAAAGGGTATTAAGAGGCATGAGAGAGTACCTGGCCAAAGTTGAAGAGAAGGAGACACTAGCAGGGATTACAGCAGAACAGCAATGGCTGGAGTTTCTGGGAGTAATCGTAAGGTGAAGGATCAGTTCATCCCAAAGAAAAGGCATTCTAAAGGGTGGATGCTAGAAATCCAGAGCAACACACACAAAATGCTGGAGGAACTCAACAGATCGAGCAGCATCTATGGAAATGAATACACAGGCAACTGCTAATGCAACAAGGAGAGAAAAGATGAAATATGAAGGTAAGCTCACCAAAGGTTTTTCTCAGATACATAAGAGACTAAAAGAGATGCAAGAGTGCATATCAAACTACTGGAAAAAGATGCTGAATAAACAGTAGTCAGGTAGTAGTTTTTTGGCAGTGTACTTAGTCGCAGGGGCCAACCAAAAGGCACTATTGTATTTTTTAAACATACTTTTTGTGATCATTAGACTGTGCTGGACTTTTAAGTTCAGTACTACAGGTATACCACATCAGCAAATTGCTCATTGGCAGAAAAACTGAAGGAGCTGGACTTGGTTGGATCGTGCTACTGCCTGCTTCAGAAAGGCATCCAAGGAGTCGGTGCACAAAGGCGATGTGTAATCTAACAGTCAGTGATCGTCTTATTCGCTTTTCTGGTGGTTGCGAGACTCTGTTGGACATTCTTAATATGGAATGCAGCAAGTCTGATTCACTGATTTATTTGTGGATGGCAGGGACGCTGATGGCCTTGGTCGTAGTTTACAGCCACCCAGAAGAGAGGCATTGGAGTCAGCGTGCACCAAACTGCCAGGGGAAAATGGTGTCCAAACTACAGTCAATGTTGCCCCTTATATGTGATATATGTGCCTTGTGCTGTGTGTGACTTGACCCCAGAGTAACACTGATCTGTTTGGTTATGTTTGAATGACAATTAAACTTAAATTTGAGCTGACAAAGAAACAGCAGATGAACGCTAAGTATTTTGCACTAGTCTTCACTGTTGAAGACTCCAGCAGTACACCAGAAATGAGTGTTGGTGCAGAAGTGTGTGTAATCACTTTACTATGAAGGTGCTTCAGAAGCTGAGAAGTCTGAAGGTAGATATGTCACCTGTACCGGATGGACTGCACCTTAAGGTTCTAAAGGACATAGCTGAAGAGATTGTGGATCCATTAGTAGGGATCTTTCATGAATCACTAGGTTCTGGAATGGTTCCAGAGATTGGAAAATTGCAAATGTTACTTCACTCATTAAGAAGGGAGGAAGTCAAAAAGCAGGAAATCATAGGCCAGTTAGCCTGACTTCACTGGTTGGAAAGATGTTGAAATCTATCTTTAAGGATGTAGTTTGGGGGTACCTGGAGACACATGATAAAATAGGCCAAAGTCAGCATGGTTTTCTAAAGGGGAAATTTTGCCTGACAAATCTGTTGAAATTCTTTGAGAATATTACAGGCAGGATAGGCAAAGGGAGAGTCAGTGGGGATGTTGTTTATTTGGATTTTCAGAAGGCTTTTGAAAAGATGCTCTATTGGCGGCTGCTTAACAAAACAGGAGCCCACAATATTATAACAAAGGCACTAGATAGATATAAGATTGGCTGACTGGTAGTAAGCAAAGAGTGGAAATAAATGGGCCCTTTTCTGGCTGTCTGTCAGTGATTAGTGGTGTGCTGCAGGAGTCCGTGTTGGGACCACTTCTTTTCATGTTGTACGTCAATGATGGATGAAGGAATTAATAGCTTTGTGGCCAAGTTTGCAGATGATATGAAGAAAGAGGAAAGGGCAAGTAGTGTTAAGGATGCATGATATCTGCAGAAGGACTTACACAGATTTGAGGAATGAGCAAAGCAGCAGCAGATGGAATATACTGTAGGGAGGTACATGGTCATGCACTTTGGCAGAAAGATTAAAGATGTGGATTATTTTGCAGATGGGAGAAAATGAAAAAATCACAGGGGCTAAGGGATCTGGAATTCCTCATGCAGGATTCATTAACGGTTAACTTGCAGATTGAGTAGGTGGTAAGGAAGGAAAATACAATCTTAGCATTAATTTCAAGACTAGAATACAAAAACAAGGATGTAATGCTGAGACATTATACGGCATTGATCAGGCTGCACTGAATATTGAGAGCAGTTTTGGGCCCCTTATCTTAGAAGGGATATGCTGGCATTTGGAGTGCTTCCAGAAGATATTGCAGGAATGAAAGAGTTAATGTATGATGAACATTTGATGGCTGTGGGCCTATACTTACAGGTGTTTAGAAGAATGGGGGGGGGGTGGAAATCAAAATCTATCGAATATTGAAAGGTCTGGATAGAGTCGATGTGGAGAGGTTGAGTTAAGGACATTAGGGCACAGCCTCAAAATAGAAGAGCATTCCCTTAGAACAGAATTGAGGAGGAATTTTTAGCCAGAGGATGATGAATTTGTGGAATTCATTGCCACAAGTGGCTATGGTAGCCAAGTCACTGGTCTATTTAAAGCACAGGCTGATAGATTGATTAGTGTGAGAGTCAAAGATATGAGGAGAAAGCAGGGAAATTGGGGTTGAGAGAGATAATTGATGGAGTAGACACGATGGGTCAGTTGGCTAACTTCTGCTCGTATGTTTTACGGTCTAAGACAGTTCGACAGGTACATGAAAAAGTTTACAAAATTGTAGGCCAAACTCATGGCAAAAAGGATTAAATTGGTCAGCATGAACCAGCTTGACCTACACTATGACTTGCACATCCAGGCTCGTTCTCAAATTTACCCATCAATAGATGGCAAGATTTAATGTAACAAGCCCTTGCTGCAAAAACTAACATTCTTTTTTAACCACTAAATGTGCCATATTTTATTTATAAATATTTAACTTCTTTAATACTCTGTTAGATTCATATTCATTTATATATTTATCACATACTCATTTCACTCTGTTTCAATGTGCCCTTTCAATTACCAACAAATACAACTCAAGGATGTGCTGGGAGTAGCCCACAAGTATCGGCACACATTTTGGTGCTAACTTTACATGCCCACCTTGTTCAGTAGAACAAGCAACAGTAAGACATGCCTCCTTCCTCTATCCCACGGACAGCCAGGCTGCTAACCCCAGGACCCCCCAGTGGACCTATGCACTTGCAGACATCAGGCCACCAACTTCAGTATTGGATTTGCAGCCCCGCAGACCCAGGGATTCTGCCTTTGGACCTTAGCTTCCTAAATAGCAGACTTCAGTCTTCACCCTTCAATATTGACCCCAGCACTCACTGGCGATAGGGCCTTGAACATCATGCCTCACATTCTGGGCTCACTGACTCGTCGTCCTATAGGTCTCATCCTTAGTGGCCTTCGTCCGTGGACCAGAGTCCTTGATCACTAACTTCCCCCAAATAACTGTTCCTAATCCCTACTCTGACACCTAACATCTACCTTCGTCCCCAAAATCATACCAATGAACTCAAAAATAAAGTCTCAGCCATGGCCTCGACAGAGACCACAGCTCAGTACCATCTTGAGCAGAAATTAATATTCTGTAATTTTATGTGTTACCAATATAGAAGAAATTTTCTTTTCATAACTGCCTTCAAAATTACAGGACAATTAAGTACTTGAAATATATTGACCAAATAGACAAGGAACAAGATATGCAGAGAATGTACCACAAACATTAATGAGTAACCAATTGTAGATGCTTATTACCCCCTTTATTGATTAAATGATAAAATATAGCCCACAAAAATAAACTTACGGAACAGGAATAGGCCATGTATTTCAATGCTGGGAAAAGCTAATCTAGTTCAACTACTCCGCCATCCACTTATGATTTGGAATGTTTCTGAGAACAAGTGGTCATCCACCTCTATTTTCTAAAGCATAGGTTTCTGCCTCTGCCGTATTTTCAACCATTAAGTTTCAAGCTCCCATTAGTTTCTGGATAAATTAATTTTTCCCTTTTCTCCCTTCTACTAACATCTTAAATCTCATAAAATAATAATTTAAAAAACTAGATGCTGGAAATCTGAAATACAAAATGCTGGCAATGTATTGAAGGGCAGCATTTGAGAAAATCTTTTCCAATAGTCAGATCAAGCACCCCCCATGTTGAGTGTATTTAAACATTTCTGAGCAAACACGAGGAAATCTGCAGATGCTGGAAATTCAAACAACACACACAAAATGTTGGTGGAACACAGCAGGCCAGGCAGCATCTATAGAAGCACTGTCGATGTTTCGGGCTGAGACCGAAACGTTGACAGTGCTTCTCCTATAGATGCTGCCTGGCCTGCTGTGTTCCACCAGCATTTTTGGGTTGTTCAAACATTTCTGATATTGTTTTTACCTGATACCTGCCTTTTTGCTTACTTTACCAAATCCTTACGTTTTTGTTTTGATTAAATCTCACCTCAACTTGTTTCAAGGGCAGCAAATCAAGTCTTGGCCCCATGCCTCAAAATTAAAACTTTCAAACTACTTAATCTCATTAGCCTCCAGTGCATTTTTGAATGTTTTCATATTATTTCCATCATACAGTGACCAGAACTCTCGTACTCTTGCTAGATTTTAAGCAATGGTAAATGCTGTTCTCGGATTAGATCCAAGTATGCATCAGGTTTCCCTGAACATTTTGTTGCTGGATTGGACACACCCAAACTGCTGCTTGTTTCAGAAGTAGCATATGGCCCATTACATCACCAGATAAATGAGGGAGTGGGGCGGGAGTAGGCTAAAAAAACATTTCATCAGACAAGATTCCAGGCCTCCAGTCAACCCAAATACACCTGTCTCCAGTAAAGGGTAGGGTGGGGTGGAAATAGAAACGACCACCAACTAGATATTATATTACTACCAAGTCAAGGTATGTCCATTTTGTCGAATGGAACTTCATCACCCACCCTTAGACAAACCAAACAACATTAAAACATTTGAAATAACTAATATACCAATGTACAGGAAGATTCAGAAATGTAACTGTACCCACAAGCACTCCCCAAACTAAGCTGCTAATAGCATAGAATCCACCTCAACTGGTTGATTATTACCTGCACAAACAATGCACTTTTATTCCTATATTTTCAGACAACTGCTGTACAACTATGATGATCCACGCAGGTTATAATGTTTAAGACTCAAAGCAAATTTAATTATTTTAAAAAACGCCAATAGAAGCTAGTGAAATTGAAAGTTTATTTCCAATATAGAATAGCTATTCCTCAAAATAGTTCTTCTCGCAAGTTGCCGAAATGGTAAATTAGGCATTTAACTGGCTTCCCGAAACAAGAACTTTTTACAATGGATGTCAGTTTCGGGAAACTTTAATCCCGGGAGTAAATGAGGTGATAGCACACACAACTGAGTACAAACAATGCGACCCCACAGGTTCACAACAATGAGAAAATAGTTCACCGCACTTTTTCCAACTTTCAGTTATCACGACATAAAGACGTACTTGCTGAGTAGATTGTTTTCGGACTGATTTTTTTCCCTGAAAGAAGCTGAGAAGACTACACGAAAAAAAAACTTTTTTCAACTCTGCGCTAGCTAGCCACTTAGTCATTCCAGAAATACTTTAAAATCATAGTTCTGGGACGGAAGGGTGGAAGAGACTTCAGATTTGTGTGCGGATTACGTGCGGGGAGGCTGAAAAGCAGCCGGATCGCGGGCGTTGCCTGCCGAGGAAAGGGACAGGCCCGACCCCCTCCACCTCCGGTGTCCCGACAACAATAACAAGGAGGACGCGGCCTAACGTCGGCAGCCGGGGAGGTCGGGTTCCTGCCGAAACCACCGCACAAGCAGGCGGGCGGAAGAGAAATTAAAATCTGTGCAGCTGCCCGACCGCAAAAAAAGGAAGCTCTCTGGCTCATTGAAACCAAAGCCGAGGAGCGGGGCTCGAGGCGTCCCGAGCCTCTGGGCGGCCATTTAAACTTCCGAAGAGTTCCAAACGGAACTTTCCCGTGCCCGCGGCGACCAGCGGCGCCAACTCCCCCACCTCAGCGACACTTACTTGGTGCAAGTTTCAGGCTGCCCGCCCCTTCCCAAGCGCTCCCGGTGAACTCCTCGCCGCTGATCTTCCTCCTCTCCCGACTCTACTTTGGCAGCCGAGCTGACGAGGGAGGAGGAGGAGGAGGAGGAGGAGGGGGGGCGGTTGCGAGCGGCTTCCGAGTAAGAAGTGGCGGCGGTCGGAAACGCGGAACGGGCAGGGCAAAGCGGGCGAACCCCACTCCTTCTCCCCCGAGTTCGGGCGGCGAGACGGCGAGGTGGGCGCGGGTGAACACAGCGGCGAGGGCAGCGCGGAACTCGGAAGACTTGGAGTGGATCGCGGCGCCACACCCAGAGCAGCTATGTCATGGAGTCAGGTGTGCGCGGCCACAGAGGAGCCACACTCCCACGGCCAGATGTTTCTTCACACAACTATTCCAGCCCTTCCCCCCCACACACACACACCGTTAAATTCCACTTCAGTTTTGACTTTTTCTAAATCCTGGACTTTACACTCTATGGCTTGCGATAAACAACCAAGAGCAAATTGCACCTTTCATTCCCTTGCCTCATGGCCTATGGTCGTTGACCGGTCAAAACTGGACTTTCTACGTTTGAGAGAGAGTGAGACAGAAGAGGAAATTATTGGTAAAACTAATCAAACTATTCCCCGTGCTGTAAACTCCGATATGCAGTACTCCCAATATAATCCAGCTCCCGTGTTCAGTAAACCAAACTGGATTCTATATGAAAGGAAACTGAAGATAATGTTTTTTTTTCTGGGAACATTTCTCAAATATACTTTTCACAATCAATGGTTTCTTTAATTTTGTATGACAGTTTTTAAAATTGTATACTGTAATCAAAATGCTCTCAATTACATAAATTGTATATTAATGTTGGGGGGGGGGGTGCTCAGATGCTCTCCGTACCATTCCCTATCACAAAGATTCTGTGAAATGGTAATTCAAGCTTTTATTAGACAAAAGCCTACTGTAAGACACCATTTTCCTACTCTGGCTTTCTTCACAGAAACGAACAGATCTGTAGGAAGTTTCACACTATTTCAGCAAAAACACACAGCAGCTGGCCACATTATAATTATAAAAGTGGGATCAACCAAATGGTAGGATATGTTTGTTGCCCTCTTTTTAATGAACAAAATACTCCTACATAAATGTACCATCTCAAAGTGCTCCATTTTGGCAAAATCTCCCAGTGATGTACCTACACTTGCACTTCTGCTTTCACTGCTGAAAAACACCGGCATATTTATCTGAGAATTGTGCCACTAAAGTGGTTGCTTTTCACAAAACGATCTGAGTGATCTTTTCAGTCTGATCTGCTGTTCTACTTACAAGGTAGGCATGACATCTTTCTGCTGTAATTGGTTTATTGCTGTCATGTACTGAGATACAGTGAAAAACTGTGCATGCCATCCAGAGATCTCAAAACATAATTACATCAAGGTAGTGTAGTACAAAGGGGGAAAACTAACAATGCAGAATGTAGAGTTACAGCTAGAGAGAGAGTGCTGTAGTGTTACATTTACAGAGAAGAGGACATGCAGGAAGATAATAAGGTACAAGGAATATAATGAGGTATGTCATGAGGTCAAAAGTTCATCTTTAATGTACAAGAGGACCATTCAGGAGTTTAATAACAGTGAGATAGAAGCTGTCCTTTAGCCTGGTATTGTGTGTTTTCAAGCTTTTGTGCCTTCTCCCTGATGGAGGGGGGAAAGACCAGAGAATATCCAGGTTGGATGAAGCTTTTGTTATTCTGGCTGCTTTCCCAAAGTTGTGGAAAACGTAGGTAGTCCATGGAAGGGCAATAGGTTTTTGTGATAGACTTGAGTTGTGTCCACAACACTCCAATTTGATTTGCTCTTGGGCAGAGCAGTTGCCATACTAAGCTGTGATGCATGTAGGTAGGACAAAATACACATCACTTCTTAATTCTTTGGGCTCATCTCCTTCAGAAAATATCTCCCAAACATTGAGAGCACTTGTCTCTTTTTAATTGTACTGCCTTAGTATGGATGACATTAGGGAGAATCACTTGCTGCTCCCAAATCTGGTTGATTTGCACCAACATCATGGCTGTTGGGATTCTTTACTCAGAATTATCACCTTTGAAGCCAGCTACTTTGTATTTAAAATGGTATTCTGATTCTGACCATGACTGCTTCCCTACATGTCTCATCTCATTCACATCATGCTTTACCCAAACATTTCTTTATCAGATGCTCATGCTGTCATCAATTATATTTACAATATCAAAATAATCTTGCCATTGTTCTGCCCTGTTTTAATGATTTTTAAGACATTGTACACATTCCCCCCCCGACTTGCCCATCTGTATGCAAAGTAAATTTATTATCAAATTGCATACATGTCACCATATACTACCCTGATATTCGTCTTCTTGTGAGCATTCAGATAAGTACAAAGAAACACAGTAGAGTCAATGAAGAACCACACACAACAAAGACAGATAAACAACCAACGTGCAAAAGACAGCAAACTTTAAATACAAAAAGAGATTTTTAAAAACTAGATAAGCAATAAAGATCGAGAACATGAATTGTAGAGTTCTTGAAAATGACCCCATAGATTGTGGATTCAGTTCAGCATTGGAGTGAGTGAAGATGAGGGAAGTTATCCCCTCTAATTCAAGAGCCTGATTGGGGAGAAATTACTGAACCTGATGGTGTGGGTTCTGAGGCTTCTGTACCTCCTCCCTGATAACAGCAATGAGAAGAGAGCATGACCTAGATGGTGGAGTCCTTTGATGATGGATGCTGTTTTCCTGCAACAGTGCTTCTTGTAGATGTTCTCAGTGGTGTGAAGGGCTTTATCCATGACGGACTGGGCTACTTTTTATTGGTTTGAACTAGGCTTTTTTGTAGGTTTTTCCATTCAAGAGCAATGGTGTTCCATACCACTCAGTATATTCTCCACCGCACATCTACTTAAGTTTGTTAAAGTTTTAGATGACATTCTGAATTTTTGCAAACTTCTAAGAAAGTAGAAGCATTGCTGTGTCTTCTTTGTAATAGCAATTACATGCCAGACCCAGGACAGATCCTCTGCATTGATAACACAGAGGAATTAAAAGTTGTTGACCCTCCGCACCATTAACATTTTGTTGAGTTGCCTCATGGACCTCCAATTTCCTCTTTCTTTAGTCAATAATCAGCTCTTCGGTTTTGCTGACATTGATGGAGAAGTTGATGATGTGACACCATTCAGCCAGATTTTCAATCTCCCTCCGATATACTGATTCATCACCACCTTTGATCCAGCCAATGACAGTGGTGTCATCAGTAAACTTAAACATAACATTGGAACTGTACTTAGCCTCGCGGTCATTAGTATAAAGCAAGGACTTTTTTTGCAGCTACTCATATTGCTATATACATGAGAGCAATATTAGCATACTTACCAAATTTGCAGTTTGTCTCCTTTTTCACTGAATGCACTTCCTCCTGTCGTCTATTTTTTGCCTGGCTTTGTGTAACTGCATGTTTGAGTACTTGTACAAAACGGACTGTCTGGCAGTGTAACCTTTCAAGATGAATTCCCAGATCCTACCTATAATCAACAAATCCTTCAAACCTCCAATTTCCTGCTAATAATCTTAAGTTGGTTAAGTAGCATTAAGAGACCTTCTCTGTACTGTACCTCTCTTGAGTATAAAGAACCAGTAACAATCATCTGTATCTAGGCAAGTTGTAATGTGCTTTAATGCATCTAATGCATTCTCCTGGGTCTCAGAAGAGGGCCTAAATGGTACAATTTCCTCTTCTTGTGACCAATGAAACACTTTCAACTTCTCCAGTTTTATCTCCTATGGCCAGCTCAGTTTACAATATGAACTCTTCCATGTAATGTCTCATTCTTCAGACAAATTACTTTCCGGGAAATCGAGTGGCTCAGCTGGTTGCATTTTGTAATGTTCTCTCTTAATTGAATTACTGACCTCAAGTCTCTTGACGCATATCACATGTTGCCTCATCATCAAGGTATCATACCTGGCATTTGATACTGCTTTGCAAATTAGACAAGGTTTTTAAATTTACTGATCTCAGAAATGCTAGCTGATTAATCCCAAGAAAATGAGTTACCTTTGATCAACAATAAGTGTACTGTATTTCTAAATAAGATACAAGTGTAAACTTGTCAAGGTAAAATTTTCTCACCATGACATACTTTAGAGGTAGACTGTCTTTTAGCAAGGTCAACTGTCTTTCTAAAGTACTGAGCACTGTTCACGTGAAGCAATTCTTAAAGTGGTACCAGCCACTGTATTAGAGTATTACATGTGAAGTTACTACAGATAATTTAAAAACATTAAGGCATTCACAATTGTAAGATAACCATATACAAATATCTAGTCAACTTCGTGACTAATTATATTTTTGAGATTACTGTACTTCACTTTAAAATTAGTGCATGCCAATAATAGGCTATGCTTCTAAACAAAGTAGTAGTTCTTATTCACAAGTGGTAAGATTCAATGTGATGTGCGTAGGTAGGCTTTGTTGTTTAATACCACCCATTGTGAACCTGAATCATTGGGATAAAATATTTCCTTTCAAACTTACGACAATTTGCCTTAACTTAGAGTTTTTACTTGGCTCCTCCCCACCCTCCATAAACCACCTTCCCTAAATAAAGACCCTAAAAGCATAAATATTTAGTTCTCAGTCAGTAGCAAAATGACTAATCTTAATCAAAATTGTGAAATATTTACATGAGTTGGAATGTATCTCAGGTCTTTCACCAGTGATTTCTGGAAAATAACTATATATGGATATTGCAATATCCAAAGATTTATGCTTGATCCACAAATCAATAATTGACTTCTACTTTAATGTCTTTACAATCAATATTGGTAAGTACAGCATTCTTTTGCTGTTGTACAGTCTCTCCTGCCCCACTCCTGAATACACTGGCTTATGCTGGGCTATATCTTGGTTCTGGGGGTTGAATTATTCATGCACAAGTGCTTTTTATTTGCTTACTCTTTGGCAAAATTGAGACAAATAAAATTAGGCAAATTCAGCCATTTTCTAGGTCTATAATAAGCTGAATAGGTCTATAATAAACTGCAATAACAATAAAAATACTTGCTCATTCAAAGTGATTCACGGACATTTGACATATAGTATTATGGGTTGTTCCTTTGTAATGCCACCTATCAACTCCTCTCACCCCCATGTTACCTATGACATAACACTGGTTATAGGATCCTATTACATTTTAAAATACATGTGATTTGTGAACTCTTTACAATAATACACGATTTTGAAAGCCACACTCTTAAAACAATGTGCATAGTTGACAGTAGAAAATTATTGTCAAATCAATATTTCATTGGGATAAGTAAAAACTCAATTTTTGCTAGGTAGATGTTGATGGATTATTTATTTTTACCCCAGTTAAAATAAATCAAAACTGAACAACATAAGTCCTAAATGTGCTATAGACATTGTCTAGGACATCACATAACTGGTAATTCTCAAACTACAATAATTCTGGTTAGTAACTATTTAAAAATGGGGTATAATGTGAACAACACTGCATCTTATTCATAAAAATCCATTCCCAGCCTTTGTTGTTGGATAGACAATAGAATCAGGAATCTTAGTTAAAAGAAATCAACATATATATTTTTTTAGGATCAGGAGAATACAAAGTAAAAGGAAGACTCTCCATCCTCACTGTCCATACTAGTTCATTTTAAACATTTCTCCAATTTTTCCTTTCCTTGCTTTCCCTTAAGCAAATGTTTATAATATGTGCTAATTTTATGGTATTTTTCAATTTGCACACATTATCTACAAATAACAGGATACTTACAAAGCAGTTATTAAAAGTTTTGTAATTTACTAATATTGATATTTTATCATATTACACAGATTTCTCTCCAAATTCAAAGTGGCTTTAGGAAAATAGTGGACATTTCTAGTTTTACTAATAGAACAATTGACTCATTTTTAGTCTAGCTCTGTATTTTTTGCTTATTCTTTCATGCAATATTAAGGGGTGATGGAGGTGGAAGTCAGCTAAGAATCAGATTTGGTCAGTTGGGTTTTGAATAAAGCCCAGATTGGGTAAAAACATCACATCCCCTTCCCTAATGAACAACCATGAATAATGAACCAGATATTTTTACAGGTTGTCACTATCGCCCTTGTTAGATATACTACCTTTTAATTGCAGAGTTAATATATCAAATCACAAGTAACTACTGTGAGATTTGAACTTCAGTTTATTAGTTTAAGCCTGGAGTTCAATGTATAATATGATACAGCTTTGGAACCCACAAAATTGTCCCATACCTTTATGAAAATGAAAAAAACCTGCAAAAACTGAAAATCTGAAATAAAAACATAAAACACTCAGCAAGCTGGGCAGTGTCAATTGAAGAGAAAGAGAATTTAGTTTCAGTCCTGAGACTTATGGTCATTCCTTGAATTATTTTTTTCTTTTTGTCCATTATCTCACAATCAGTAGCATGATTTGAAAGACAATGGTAAAAATACCATTACCCAAGTTCCGATGGACCATAACCTACACCTAATGACATGTATTTCAGTATTGATTTTCAGCCACTAGAATTGATATGGCAGTTAGAGAAAGACTATGATTCTTTGCATGTTTTAACTGTTGCTAAGAGCAGAAGGCCAGGCAATGTTATCAGAAAGAGAAATGAGCCAAATTCACAGATGGAAGGCTGGCAGGAATGGCTAGCTCTCATACAGTTAGAAATAAAGAGTGAGTTACTTAGAATTGAAGAATTCAGTAGAGTCTAATATGTCCAGACAGATGAAGTATTGTTCCTCTTGCTTGTGTTAGACTGTGTTGTAACAGTGCAGGTGGCCACAGACAGATGGTTCAGAATGGGTATGTGATAGAAAATTAAAGTGGCAGGCTGCCAGAAGCTCAGAGTCACTCCATGAAGTGACCTTCAAAATGGTCACTCAATATGTCTATTTGGTTTCTCCAACTTTAATTCATTTTATCTCACTGTATCAGAGAGGCTCCCCTTGTCTAGCCAGACTTCTGCAACTAAAAACTAAATTGTTTTCTCTTTCCAAGTTCTGATGAAGGTTATCAAACTTGAAATGTTGGCTCTTTTTCTCTTTTCACAGATGCTGCCTGAGGCATTTCCAAAATTTTCTATATTGGATTTACAATATCTGAAATCTTTTTCATTTCTGCCTTTTACTATGACTTGCCCCAAGTCATACTGACCTCTATAATATAACATTATGCACTCTGCATTCAGTTATTGTTTTTCTCTTACACTTTTTTGATATATAGATGTGATGAAATAATCTGTATAGATGGGATCCAAAACAAAGTTTTTCACTGTACCTTGGTACATGTGATATTACTAAAACAATTTACCAATATTATCTGGTCATCTACTGCCCAAAAATAGATTACACATCCCTTGTGTTTCATTTGCAAATACTGCCTACAACCTACCACCAAATTATGTGCAGTGGCTGTATGGGATTGTGAAACTATACAAAAGTACTCTGGCTACTGCTCCACTTCCTAGCTGGAGCACACTTCCTAAGCCAAAATGAAAAAGAGGTAAAGATAAATTTGTGAGATAGAAGAAATTTGCTCACATCATCTGCTGCTTGTAAATAACAATACAAATTGGGAGGGATGTGGGATATGAAGGATTTGATAAGGACACCACCTTTGGTGGTTTCAGCCCTCTAGCTGATTACAGCTTCAAAAAAAGAGCCCTAAAACCACAAAAATTTCCTCTCCTAAATGGAACAAAATAGTCTTCAAGTTACTTTCCTTAGTACCTAGTGTCTTAAGTTAAGGAAAATATTGAACAAGCAAATGCAGATTAGAGCTGAAAGTCATTCCAGTGCTGTTATCTCAACATAAACACAAAGTGAACTTCCTGGATTCTCAAAATCAAGACACAGGAAATCCTTATAAACAAGATTTCTCAGCTGTTAGCTTCTGTTTGCTTGTTAAGTTTTTTTGGCTGTAACATTAGCTACGCAGAAGCTATACTTCTGAAGGTGGTAGCGTTAGTAACCCATTGTAAACGCACTTTGATAGATTAGTTGTTGAATATCCTGCAGGGTGTCATTAGTTAAGAGTGAATGAACTTGCTTGACTGAAGGAGCTACATACAAAAATACTGAACTGATAGATTTCATGGGAGGACAGGAATGAATGGCATGCCATTGCTGACATTGTTGGCCTGATTTGGCTCAACTCCATGGAAATCTGTGCTTTATTATGTGTTGTATGCAATCATCACTAAATTGCACACTTCAGTTCTAAGAAAAATGAGATATAACTTTTAGAGAAACATTAGCAGATTCTGAAATATGGTACTAATGAAGAAAAGACTGTTTCCTACATTTATATGAAGTAATATTTTAACTTTGCAAAGCTTACTAAATTTTCATTCTTAAAACCAGAAATTTCTGACTTGGGAGTAATTTATTCAGTCCATATGTTTATGCAAGTTGAATAAAATCATTGCTCAGACTAACTCCACTTCCCCATTTCTCAATTCATTGTCCCATAAACTATAAATAAGTTATTTTTTGATGAGATTTTCTTCCTCCACTGCTCAAGACCCTACCACTTCTGGATAAATAAAATCCTAAATGTCCTTTTAACATTTTTCCTAATTATATCATTTCCATATGTTTAGGTTATTTCATTCACAAGTTCCTGCTGAAATCTTTCAAGCTCACTTGCCAAGCATATCTCATTCAAATACAGCAAATTATTCTCTAATTATGACAAATTACTATCAGTTATAAATAAAATCAATTATCATTTTATAGACTTGCCAAATTTTCTGCTGCAAGTTGTTTTGACAAAAGGGTGGTTTCCTACAAGTTACTGAACTCAGCAACTCAGTGGTGAAGTATGTCTCATACCCAGAGCCATCATTGCCCTAAATTTAGATTGAATAAATGGAACAAGAGCATAAACAGACAGACAGACATACTTTATTGATCCCGAGGGAAATCGGGTTTCATTACAGCCGCACCAAACAAGAATAGTGTAGAAATATAGCAATATAAAACTATAAATAATTAAATAATAAGTTAATCATGCCAAGTGGAAATAAGTCCAGGACCAGCTTATTGGCACAGGGTGTCTGACACTCTGAGGGAGGAGTTGTAAAGTTTGATGGCCACAGGTAGGAATGACTTCCTAAGACGCTCAGTGTTACATCTCGGTGGAATGAGTGTCTGGCTGAATGTACTCCTGTGCCTAACCAGTACATTATGTAGTGGATGGGAGTCATTCTCCAAGATGGCATGCAACTTGGACAGCATCCTTTTCAGACACCACCATCAGAGAGTAAGTTCCACCCCCACAACATCTCTGGCCTTACGAATACGTTTGTTGATTCTGTTGGTGTCTGCTACCCTCAGCCTGCTGCCTTAGCACACCACAGCAAACATGATAGCACTGGCCACCACAGACTCGTAGAGCATCCTCAGCATCGTCCGGCAGATGTTAAAGGACCTCAGTCTCCTCAGGAAATAGAGACTGCTCTGACCCTTCCTGTAGACAGCCTCAGTGTTCTTTGACCAGTCCAGTTTATTGTCCATTCGTATCTCCAGGTATTTGTAATCCTCCACCATGTCCACACTGACCCCTTGGATGGAAACAGGGGTCTCAGGTGCCTTAGCCCTCCTCAGGTCCATCACCAGCTCCTTAGTCTTTTTCAAGTTAAGGGGCAGATGATTCTGCTTGCACCATGTGACAAAGTTTCCCACCGTCACCCTGTTCTCAGCCTCATCTCCCTTGCTGATGCATCCAACTATGGCAGAGTCATCAGAAAACTTCTGAAGATGGCAAGACTTTGTGTTGTAGCTGAAGTCCGAGGTGTAGATGGTGAAGAGAAAGGGAGACAGGACAGTCCCTTGTGGAGCCCCAGTGCTGCTGACCACTCTGTCTGACACACAGTGTTGCAAGCGCACGTACTGTGGTCTGCCAGTCAGGTAATCAATAATCCATGACACCAGGGACGCATCCACCTGCATCACTGTCAGCTTCTCGCCCAGTAGACCAGGGTGGATGGTGTTGAACGCACTGGAGAAGTCAAAAGTACTTTTGTGATATAGCTAAAAGTTGATATGGCGAAAGCAAGAAAATGTGTAGATACTACTAAAGTAGATGTTGCTATTGGTATAGTAGAACACAAGTGGGAATACGTCATTAACCTTATTTAGCCGTTATAACATCATTGTTGTTCTTTTACTTCAGCTTCAGCTGCTTGGTCCAAACTTACCTCTCCAGATCTATTGATCACATTAAATATACTCACAACTAAGTACCATAATTCCATTAAAGTAATTCCATCAAAGATTTACAATGTTTTACACTTGATTATTTTAGTCTTAAATTGTTAAGCCTTCATTCTGTGACTATAGCCCATAAAGTCCAGGCATTCCTTCTAATTAAGAGAAACTGCCTCACAGTAAATGTGAGACTGCAATGTATAGAGATTACATTACTGTACTAATGATCAGCAGACAAGAGGTCAAATTGCATGTAAGTGCAATTCCCATCATATCATCTGGGGAATTTCAACTCAGTTAATTAAAGCAATGGAGAATAAAAATACTTATAACCGTAATGGTAATTATGGTAAAATTTTCAGTCACAAAAAAACACAGAACAAATCTAATCCAGCTGATAAGATCCACAAGACTTCTTTCAAACATCAATGTGATGGAAGATGTTATTATCAAAATTGCCTACACATTGAACCAGCTTATTGATGTTGGGCTTAGGCACTTGGTAGACTATTGTGCTCCAGGCCTTAATGCATGATAAACAAAAAAGGAGCTGAGTTCAAGAGGTGGGGCAAGAATGTTAAGGCATTTATTATCAAGGACTTAATTGCATGAAGACTTATATTAGGGTGCCCAAGCCAAAACTGAAAACAATAGGAATCAGGGAGAAAAAAGATCAGAGACTACAGATTCTGAAATCCAGAGAGCAAAAAATGCTCTAGAAGAAGTCACTGGGCCAGGCAGCATCTTTAGAGGGAAATTGATAGTTGATATTTTGGGCCAAGACCATTCATCTGGACAGATAAGGGGTCTTGACCCAGTTCATCAACAATACGTTTCCCTCGATAAATGCTGCCTGACTCACTGAATTCCTCCAGTGCCTTTTGTGTTATCTAGAAAAACTATCAGTGTTAGTGTTGCCTAGATGCAAAAAAAGATGAAAAGCAAAGTCAGTGGTTTGCCTTAAATTATTTAAGGCAGTTTCATAAATAATTAATTTTCATCTGATTATCTTCACCCCATCTTAAGGTGGGAGCTTTACAAATGATTGCTGTGTTGACTTTCTTTCCTACATCCACATTTGATAAGTTCAAGATTACATAAAGCTTGAGATGATAAAGAGTAAAGAACATGGTTGTCAAAAAAGTGCCAAGCAATTATCATCTCCTTAAATAAACAGCTTAATCACTTCCCTTTGACATTCAATGGCATTATAGTCCAGTTCAGCACCAACAGCATCAATGCCCCATATTAGCCCAGAGCAACATTTGCCCAGAGTTTAACAGCACAGCCTTTATTGTAGTAATAAGGGCAAATTAAAATATGTGTTCTGTGGCACTAACTCACCATGGAAATTTCTTTCTTTTGGCCCTTTACAAGGCACGCGAAGACATTCCAATTGCCTGGATAAGCTTCAACATCTGTCAAGAAACTGGATATCATCCAGGACAAATGCCTAAGCTATTTACTCTCCATACATTACTCTGAAATGCTGCCCAACATAGTATCACAAGCTGGATTGACAGTTTGTCAGCACTTTATCAACAATACTTCCCTGACCCATGACCTCTATTTCCAAGAATACTGGGAATGCAGGCACATGGGAGCACCAACAGCTCTGAGTAATATATCACATTGATTTAGAAATATAGCATTTCACACTCTGGGGGTATTTCACATGAACTGCAGCTGCTCACCACTGCATCTTCAAGTGGGAATTATACTGGATAATAAAGCATTGGCCTTGCCAAGAACACCCATGTTCAGTAAATGAATAAAACAAAATTATCAAGAATTTGAGTATTTTATACATATTAATACGATGACTTATTTCCTAAATTCAATATTTGCTGCTATTCTATTCACTCTCCTCTTGATAAATTCTCAATCTAAAAATCAATATGTTGGATACTCCTTGCACCCTCTCTAAATCAATTATATGCTCCTCTAATTAAGGGTACCATGTCAAATATTTGTTACTTTGTTTGTAGTATTACCAAATTCCAAGCAATTACTCCTCCAATCTTCTGGCAATAAAGGCTAATCTCCTAATTGCTTCATGTATATACATGTTACCCTTTTTGTACTTTATTTAAAATGAGCCCAAAATCAACATTTCCTAGTCACTAGCCTTTCAAAATTCATCACATTTTTCTATTATTCCTACCAGTATATATTGTTTTCCAACATTAAGTTCAATTTACTACTATCTTTCCTGATCACTAAAATTGCTTCTGTCCCTTTGTACCATTTCTGAACCTTCCTCATAGCTCTATCATTTCATTTAGCTTTGCACTTTCAGCAAACTTCAATACACTAGCCTTTAAATCACTGAAATACATTCAGTAGCCGCTTTAGGCACACCTGTATGCTTGTTCATTAATGCAAATATCTAATCAGACAATCGTGGCAGCAACTCAATATATAAATGTATGCAGACATAGTCAAGAAGTTCAGGTGTTGTTTACACCAAATAACAGAATGGGGAAGAAATATGATCTAAATGACTTTGACCATTCGGGGTGGGGGATGAGGTTTGAGTATCTCAGAAACTACAGATCTCTTCGGATTTTCATGCGTAATAGTCACTGGAGTTTACAGACAATGATGCAAAAACCAAAAGAACAACATGCAGTGAGCGCAGGTTCTGGGGGCAAAAATGCCTTGTTAGTGACAGAGGTCAGAGAAGAATGGCCAGACTGGTTCAAACTGACAAAAAGGTTACATTAATTCAAATATCCACACATTACAACCATGGTGTACATAAGAGCATCTCTAAAGGCACAAAACGTTGAAGCTTGAAGTAGGTGGTCAACAACATCAGCAGAAGACTACATTGGGTTCCTCCCCTCTACTTAATTAAGTGGTCACTGAGTGTAAAAAATGCTGTTTACTTCTGTCTTCTATTTATGACCAATCCTCAATCCAGACTAATATTTCACCCAAAATCCCATGTACCCTGAATCAGTGGAATTTCCATATATATTGAACGTATCCTTTATTTTCCCTATTAGTTGCATCCTTAAGGAAGTTCCTAATAGTTTATTTAAAATAATATTATCAAATAATTTGACCCTTGAACAAAATACTATGATTTTTAGTGTCTATCCTTGCATTTCTAATAGAGTGTACTGTTTTACCTCTTATTAATGTCAAACCATGTAGTTGATATTTTCCTTATCTTCTATCCCACCACTCCCCCAATCCCTTAAGATGAGAACTGAAATCTGAGCAATATCATGGTTTGATAGCATTCACTACTTCTACTACCAGGTCATTAAAAATGAGAAGCTGTAGTTGTCTCTAAGGGTCATTCATTTCTACAGTACTTCTCTCTATTAATACTGTTAAATTCTGCATATTCATTGGACATTTAATTCCCACCGTTTCTGCATTTTTTCTTTGTCTTGTACAGTGAAGACTGATACATTATATTTATCTCTGTCCTTTCTTTATTTTGCCATTATCGTTTCTCCAGTCTCTTTCATAAAGGGCCTTGAGGATGGGGAACAGCTGATAGCATTGCCAGTGATGCCTACATTCTTGCAGTTTAAAAATATAAATGCACTTTTGCAATTTTTATTTCTTATTCAGACTCTTAAACTTAGTTTTTACATTCCTTGACAAATTATCCAAATTATTAATTTGGTTTTCCCTATTTATCAATCATAGTTGTCCTTCACTGTTTATTTTGGCAATTTTTTGAGTTATGATGTAACTGTCATTAACTAGAAAAATTAACCTTCCTAAACTTAATGACAGTTACATTGTATTTCCAATATGAATGCATATTTGCTAAGAATTGTGAATTAGTTCTCTACTCATGCATTCATCATTCACATGAGTTTTACCAGCAGATAATTATGGAACTTCCTCATATGATATTTTATTTTCTTCAGGCTGAAATAGTGGCAGATTGGAAGATAATATTCAAAATGTTTATATATGTATTCCTATGAATTCCAATGCTCTCTAATCGCATTAATGCATTGCCTTGGTTGTTGTCCCTGGACATTAAAACATGCCACAAAATATTCCTCTCCACAGTCCCTACAGGCCTTGTCCAGTGCCTGTTTGGAGAAAAACTGCATTTGGATGGCTGAGAGTGCAATATGTGCTAAAGTATCAGGACATTCTTGGATACTGGAGATGGAAGAAAAACCACAGCAGATACGAGGGGTGATTGATAAGTTTGTGGCCTAAGGTTGAAGGAGTCAATTTTAGAAATCCAAGCACATTTAGTTTTCAACATAATCCCCTCCTACATTTACACACATTGTCCAATGGTCATGGAGCATATGGATCTTGAACCCCCAGAAAGTGTCCACAGATGGGTGATTGATAAGTTCATGGCCTAAGGTAGAAGGAGATGAATTATACAGCTCTCTTGACATGTACATGCAGGTCAACTCTTTGAGTGATTATGCAGAAAGTTTGAAGTTAATAACATCTCCTTCTACCTTGGGCCACAAACTTATCAATCACCCATCTGTGGACAGTTTCTGGAGGTCCAAGATCTGTATGCTCCACAACTGCTGGACTGAAGGTGTAAATGTAGGAGGGGACTATGTTGAAAAAATGAATCTGCTAGGTTTTCTAAAATTGACTCCTTCAACCTTAGGCCATGAACTTATCAATCACCCCTTGTAAGAGTGAATCTAAAAGACTGTCAGCACCTTTGAAGGGGGAAATTAGAATCAGGACAGGTGTTATTAGGAGATTGCACTGCAGTTGATAGTTGAGGAGTAGGATGAAGCGCTACCTATTGTTGCCCCACCCCTATACACAATTGCCAGTGCATAAGGGTTGGGGCAACAGTTTATATCAGTTTTTCACTTAGTACTGGGTTGGCAGTGTGAGATTAAGCTCAGTTTATCATGGGGCATTGCAAAGTCAAATATTTAGAACTCAAATTCCTATACAAAGCTTGAGAATTGATGTGGTTTATTACTGATATAGAAAGGGCAATGAAATTACATAAGTGAGCCATTAGTAGAAAAATGTCTGGTCAAATTTCAATTGATGTTATTCAACCAGGAAGTGGTTACAAGCATGACTCACTGTAGATTAAGTTAAATTAAATCTTCAGTCATAAGAATTGGATTTTTAAAAATGCCATGAGGTGCATTTTCAGAACAAGAGGGCTCATTTGTTATATTGTCTGGAACTAGTGTGATGAACATCTGTTTGACTGTGGATCTGCCTATTTACAAGTGTCTCCCAGTTTGGAATACCATTAGATGTTGGTTTTGTTACAATTTGCAATGCCTTCAGAATATTGCAATTAATCTTAATGGAATTATGTTGTGATTCCATTTTCTGTGTCTATTGCATCATAAAATGGCACACCATATAGCTACCAAATTTTCCGTCAATCATCATGTTCTCCAAGAGTGGCATTTATCTTCATAATGTCTTTTTATTTGTGTGAACATGAGAAGAGAGTATAATGTTTGGACAGCAATTGGGCTTTGGAATTAACATTTTGCAAACATTTTCTCAACTGAAGTTTGGAATTCAGAAAGTATTTGCAGAATTCATAACAGATGATGAATAGTCATGTTCATATGTGGCCTCATTGTAAACTCCACAGTCACAATTGACAACATCTCTGTAGATCACCTATATTTGATTCCTTCATACTAGCAGAATGGTGTCCACTTTTGGGAACGTATTTACTGAATATCATTCTCATACTTTTCCGGTGTCCAATTCAAAGTGTGATCTATAGTTTTACATATTTGGAAGCAGGAATTGAGTCTCTTTCCTCCACCAAATGACAGTTAATTACCATTCATCAGTGATTTCTCCTATTCTACTTGTTAACTTCTGTGCTTACTTTCCTGGAATCTGATCCTGTATGTTGTGTGACATGAACAGAAATTCTCTGTAAGTGTTTAGATTCTTTGACTAAATTGGATTTGTATCATTCCAAGCCTAGTTTCCATTAATATTTAATATATTTTTCTTTATCTTCTGCCATAAATCCCCTCTTTAAATTATTCAATAAGCCATTGACAAATATGGTGTTTGTAAGGATGAACATGTGAATTAGTTTGCTTGTCAATATATTCTTGTAACAAAGAGAGATTAACAGTGGGTATAGAATAACAGGAATATTTACTGAGTAAGGATAGGTTTAATCACTACACCTCCATACTAACCTCTATTTCAATAGGTATGAGAATAATTTCTGTTATAAAGCTGTTCAGCTGTTCCACAGCCAACCTACTTGTATCTGTGATACTTATGGGAAGATTTTCAGACAAGTCTTCAAAAAACATAGGGATTTAAATTTGTTCATTGACAAATGAATAAATACAATATATTCTCCTCCGGTTGCAAAATTTGAAGCAAATGAGATTTCAGAAATGCATACGAGCATACGAGCAACTATATTGTATGCTTAGCACATATAATTACCCAGTATTTATCAGAAAACCAACAAAGGTATTAATCTATCCCATTTAAGCAGCGTCAAATAAATTTGCTACTTCTCCAGTGAAAAGTATACAATATACCTTTCAGCAACAAAAGAATCAAGAGAGGAACACTTTATAACCTAATTCATAATATTTTCCAACTATTGTACTATGAGCTCGGTACTTGAGGTGTTTTACTATGTTAATAGATTTATTCAATTCAGATTGCTGATAAATTATCCAATTTATGTTTTGCGCAACTTGAAAATTAAGCACGGAGATGGATAAAGTATTAAAATACAGGAGGATATTCAACACCTGGTATGGTTTGCCTTCTCACAGGTTTTGAGTTAGCTGAGTGATAAGGAAACATCTTATTAGACATGCTCGGACAAAAGTGGAAACAATATTTGAACACCAGATCCAAGGTCAATCTCTGCATTTAGACAGACCTGGTCTGGAATTTCAAATCCTTTAGCATTAGCTGATAAAGAGAAAGATACACTCCTTGTAGTCTAACCAACATTTTTACTTCAACAACTGCAGGTGAACCACAGCTTACAGCATTTGGATTATGGAAAATTACCCTTAAGATATTCAAAAGTCACTTCCAAAGAGTCAAGATACAGAATAAAACTTGCTCTCACAGAATTCATGTTGAGAAAAATAAATACAAAGAATGAAATGTGTTTTTTTTTGCTTTGTATTTTTATTTCCAATGTGTATTTTTAATACATATAGGAGTAGATTATGTGCGGATAATGTATTTTCTATCTTGTTCTCTTTTTTCCTCTCCATAGTTTTCCGTATTATTTATCTTCATAATATCTAAAATAGGGTCAGCAAGTTTGTGCAAGTTGTAAACTGCAACAACTATTGTTACTTGTTATGAGTTAACTTATTAAATTAACTTATACTTTTGAATACATGTCAAATATAGGTATGTCTCCATTCATACTGAAGGTTGGGAGGTGATAAGCATCTGCAATCACTTGTGCCTCCAAAGGTAACTGCAGGCCACTTAAAAGATTTGCTTTGGAAACTGACATGGCCATCTCTCATGTGACCCCATGCAGTGAACAGGCAACTATGTTTACTCTCATTACTGCTGAGAGAAGCACATCAAGTAAGGATGCATCCCCACTTATCACATGGGATTCAATGGAAAGTGGTGTTTAGCATTACAAAAAAATCATGATGCCAATGGTTTACTGGGAACACAAACTCTCAATAAAGCAAAAGTTGCCTATACAGCTAAAATGTTAAAACAGATTTCTCTTTTTATTTCTGAGGTATTGCATAATTGCTTGAATCAACCCAGGATGCTGTACAGGACTTGAACATTATCATCTCTTATAAAGCTAAATCAAGTGACATAGGCAACAGCAGGAATTCCTGATAAGCTCAATGACTTCTATACAGTACTTGCATTGACTGTTAAAACATGGAGGAGCCATTATGATCCCAAGTCCCACGATGATGCTATGATTTCAGTCTCTGTGGCCAACATGCAAGCAGACTTCAGGAGGTGAACCCAGGAAAAGCATCCGGCCCAGATAAGGGACCTCAGCAGGTACTAAGAATGTGTGCTGATTAACTGGCTGGAGAATTCGCCAAGATTTTTGATCCCTTGATTAGGCAGTCTGAGGTACCCACCTGCTTGAAGCAGGCTTCAATTATATTGGTGACCAAGAAGAACGTGGTGACCTGCCTCAGTGACTATTGACCAGTAGCACTTAAATTCACGATGGTGAAATGTTTTGGAGGTTGGTAATGAAACATTACAACTTCTGCCTGAGAGGTGACTTGGATCCACTGCAATTTGCTGACCAAAGGAACAGGTTCACAGCAGATGCCAACTCATTGGATCTTCACTCAACCCTGGAACACTTGGACAGCAAAGATGCATTAATCAGGATGCTCTTTATTGACTACAGCTCTGCGTTCAATACCATCATCCCTACAATACTAATCAATTAGAAACATAGAAAACCTACAGCACCATACAGCACCTTCAGCCCACAATGCTGTGCCGAACATGTACTGCTTTAGAAATTACCTAGTAATTACAATAGTAGCCCTCTGCTTTTCAAAGCTATCCATGTACCTATCCAGGAGACTCTTAAAAGACCCTATCGTATCAACATGCACCACTGTCGCTGGCAGCCCATTCCACACACTCACCACTCCTTGCATAAAAAACTTGCCCCTGGCATCACTGTACCTACTTCCAAGCACATTAAAACTGTGATCCTCTCGTGGTAACAACTTCAGCCCTGGGAAAAAGCCTCTGACTATCCACACAATCTTTGCCTCTCATCATCGTAAACACCTCTATCAGGCCACCTCTCATCCTCTGTCACTCCAAGGAGAAAAGGCCAAGTTCACTCAACTTATTGTCATAGGGCATGCTCCCCAATCCAACCAACATCCTTGTAAATCTCTGCACCTTTTCTATAGTTTCCATGTCCTTCCTGTAGTGAGGTGACCAGAACTGAGCACAGTACTCCAAGTGGGGTCTGACCAGGGTCCTATAAAGCTGCAACATTACTTCTCGGCTCTTAAACTTAATCCCACGGTTGATGAAAGCTAATTCACTATATGCCTTCTTAACCACACAGCCAACTTGAACAGCAGCTTTGAGTGTCCTACGGGCTCAGACTCCTTCTGATCCTCCACACTGCCAAGAGTCTTACCATTAATACTATATTCTGCCATCATATTTGACCTAGCAAAATTAACCACTTCACACTTATCTGGGTTGAACTCCATCTGCCACTTTTCAGCCCAGTTTTGCATCCTATCAATGTCCCGCTGTAACCTCTGACAGCCCTCCACACTATCCACAGCACCCCCAACCTTTGTGTCATTAGCAAATTTACTAATCCACTTCCCCACACTTCCTCATCCAAGTCATTTATAAAAATCATGAAGAGAAGGGGGTCCCAGAACATAACCGGGAGGCACACCACTGGTCACCGACCTCATGCAGGATATGACCCATCTACAACCACACATTGCCTTCTGTGGACAAGCCAATTCTGGATCCACAAAGCAAGGTCCCCTTGGATCCCATGCCTCCTTACTTTCTCAATAAGCCTTGCACGGGGTACATTATCAAATGCCTTGCTGAAATCCATATACACTACAGCTACTGCTCTACCTTCATCAATGTACATCAGGACATTCTGGAGTGGGAGGGTGAACAGCCAGTGATCATGGTGCACATTGGTACCAACGATATAGGTAAAAAACAGGATGAGGTCCTACAAGGTGAATTTAGGGAGTTAGGAGATAAACTAAAAAGTAGGACCACAAAGATAATAATCTCTGCATTACTACCAGTGCCACGTGCTAGTCAGAGTAGAAATAGAAGGATATTTCAGATGAATACGTGACTTGAAAAATGGTGCAAGGGGGAGGGATTCAAATTTCTGGGGCATTAGAACCAATTCTGGGGGAGGTGGGACCGGTATAAACAGGACGGTCTGCACCTGGGCTGGACTGGAACCAATGTCCTAGGGGGAGCGTTTGCTACTGCTGTTCAGGAGGATTTAAACTAATGTGGCAAGGGGATGGGAACAAGTGCAGAGAGACAGAGGGGTGTAAAATGAGGGTAGAAGCAAAAAGGGTCACTTTTCAACATAATTGTATAGGGCTAAGAGTGTTGTAAAAACAAGCCTGAAGGCTTTGTGTGTCAATGTGAGGAACATTCGTAACAAGGTGGATGAATTGAATGTGCAGATAGTTATTAATGAATATGATATAGTTGGGATCACAGTGACATGGCTCCAGGGTGACCACGGAATATTCAATATTCAGGAGGGATAGACAGGAAAGAAAAGGAGGTGGGGTAGCATTGCTGGTTAGAGAGGATATTAACGCGATAGAAAGGAAGGACATTAGCCTGGAGGATGCGGAATCGATATGGGTAGAGCTGCATAACACTAAGGGGCAGAAAACGCTGGTGGGAGTTGTGTACAGGCCACCTGACAGTAGTAGTGAGGTTGGGGATGACATTAAACAGGAAATTAGAAATGTGTGCAATAAAGGAACAGTAGTTATAATGGGTGACTTCAATCTACATATAGACTGGGTGAACCAAATTGGTAAGGGTGCTGAGGAAGAGGATTTCTTGGAATGGGATGGTTTTCTGAACCAACATGTCGAGGAACCAACTAGAGAGCAGGCCATTCTAGATTGGGTTTTGAGCAATGAGGAAGGATTAGTTAGCAATCTTGTCGTGCGAGGCCCTTGGGTAAGAGTGACCATAGTATGGTGGAATTCTTCATTAAGATGGAGAGTGACATAGTTAATTCAGAAACAAAGGTTCTGAACTTAAAGAAGGGTAACTTTGAAGGTATGAGACGTGAATTAGCTAAGATAGACTGGCAAATGATACTTAAAAGGTTGACGGTGGATATGCAATGGCAAGCATTTAAAGATCGCATGGATGAACTACAACAATTGTTCATCCCAGTTTGGTAAAAGAATAAACCAGGGAAGGTAGTGCACCCATGGCTGACAAGGGAAATTAGGGATAGTATCAAGTCCAAAGAAGAAACATATAAATTAGTCAGAAAAAGCAGCACACCTGAGGACTGGGAGAAATTCAGAGACCAGCAGAGGAGGACAAAGGGCTTAATTAGGAAAGGGAAAAAAGATTATGAGAGAAAGCTGGCAGGGAACATAAAAACTGACTGTAAAAGCTTTTATAGATACGTGAAAAGAAAAAAATTGGTCAAGACAAATGTAGGTCCCTTACAGTCAGAAACAGGTGAATTGATCATAGGGAACAAGGACATGGCAGACCAATTGAATAACTACTTTGGTTCTGTCTTCACTAAGGAGGACATAAATAATCTTCCGGAAATAGTAGGGGACCAAGGGTCTAGTGAGATGGAGGAACTGAGGGAAATACATATTAGTAGGGAAGTGGTGTTAGGTAAATTGAAGGGATTAAAGGCAGATAAATCCCCAGGGCCAGATGGTCTGCATCCCAGAGTGCTTAAGAAAGTAGCCCAAGAAATAATGGATGCATTAGTGATAATTTTTCAAAACTCCTTAGATTCTGGATTAGTTCCTGAGGATTGGAGGGTGGCTAATGAAACCCCACTTTTTAAAAAAGGAGAGAGAGAAAAACCAGGGAATTATAGACTGGCTAGTCTGACATCGGTGGTGGGGAAAATGCTAGTCAGTTATCAAAGATGTGATAACAGCACATTTGGAAAGAGGTGAAATCATTGGACAAAGTCAGCATGTATTTGTGAAAGGAATGTCATATCTGACAAATCTTACAGAATTTTTTGAAGATGTAACTAGTAGAGTGGATAGGGGAGAGCCAGTGGATGTGGTATATTTAGATTTTCAGAAGGGTTTTGACAAGATCCCACACAGGAGATTAATGTGCAAACTTAAAGCACATGGTATTGGGGGTATGGTATTGATGTGGATAGAGAATTGGTTGGCAGACAGGAAGCAAAGAGTGGGAGTAAACGGGACCTTTTCAGAATGGGAGGCAGTGACTAGTGGGATACTGCAAGGCTCAGTGCTGGGACCCCAGTTGTTTACAATCTATATTAATGATTTAGACGAGGGAATTAAATGCAGCATCTCCAAGTTTGCAGATGACACGAAGCTGGGTGGCGGTGTTAGCTGTGAGAAGGATGCAGGGTGACTTGGATAGGTTAGGTGAGTGGGCAAATTCATGGCAGATGCAATTTAATGTGGGTAAATGTGAGGTTATCCACTTTGGTTGCAAGAACAGGAAAACAGATTATTATCTGAACGGTGGCCGATTAGGAAAAGGTAAGGTGCAACAAAACCAGGGTGTCATTGTACACCAGTCATTGAAGGTGGGCATGCAGGTACAGCAGGCAGTGAAAAAGGCAAATGGGATGTTGGCATTCATAACAAAAGGATTTGAGTACAGGAGCAGGGAGGTTCTACTGCAGTTGTATAAGGCCTAGGTGTGATTTCACCTAGAGTATTGTGTGTAGTTTTGGTCTCCTAATCTGAGGAAAGACATTCTTGCCATAGAGGGAGTACAAAGAAGGTTCACCAGATTGATTCCTGGGATGGCAGGAGTTTCATATGAAGAAAGACTGGATCGACTAGGCTTATACTCACTGGAATTTAGAAGATTGAGGGGGGATCTTATTAAAACATATAAAATTCTAAAGGGATTGGACAGGCTAGATGCAGGAAGATTGTTTCCAATGTTGGGGAAGTCCAGAACAAGGGGTCACAGTTTAAGGATAAAGGGGAAGCCTTTTAGGACCGAGATGAGGAAAAACTTCTTCACACAGAGAGTGGTGAATCTGTGGAATTCTCTGCCACAGGAAACAGTCAAAGCCGGTTCGTTGGCTATATTTAAGAGGAAGTTAGATATGGCCCTTGTGGCTAAAGGGATCGAGGGTATGGAGAGAAAGCAGGTACAGGGTTCTGAGTTGGATGATCAGCCATGATCATACTGAATGGCGGTGCAGGCTCGAAGGGCCGAATGGCCTACTCCTGCACCTATTTTCAATGTTTCTATGTGTTTATCACATCCTCAAAAAATTCAATCAGGCTTGTAAGGCACAGCCTGCCTTTGACAAAGCTATGCTGACTATTCCTAATCATATTATGCCTCTCCAAATGTTCATAAATCCTGCCTCTCAGGATCTTCTCCATCAGCTTACCAAACACTGAAGTAAGACTCATTGGTCTATAAAATCCTGAGCTATCTCTACTCCCTTTCTTGAATAAGGGAACAATATCTGCAACCTCCCAATTCTCTGGAACCTTTCTCGTCCCATTGATGATGCAAAGACCTTTGCCAGATGTTCAGCAATCTCCTCCCTCGCCTCCCACAATAGCCTGGGATACATCTCATCCCGTCCTGGTAACTTATCCAACTTGATTCTTTCCAAAAGCTCGAGCATATCCTCTTTCTTAATGTCTATATGCTCAAGCTTTTCACTCTGCTGTAAGTCATCCCTACAATTGTCAAGGTCCTTTTTCCATAGTGAATACTGAAGCAAAGCGTTCATTAAGTCCTCCGCTACCTCCTCCAGTTCCATACACACTTTTCCACTGTCATACTTGATTGGTCCTATTCTCTCACGTCTTATCCTTTTATTCTTCACATACTTGTAGAATGCCTTGGGGTTTTCCTTAATCCTGCTCACCAAGGCCTTCTCATGGCCCCTTCTGGCTCTCCTAATTTCATTCATAAGCTTCTTCCTGCTAGCCTTATAATCTTCTAGATCTCTATCATTACCTAGTTTTTTGAACCTTTTGTAAGTTTTTCTTCTTGACTAAATTTTCAACAGCCATTGTACACCATGGTTCCTGCACCCGATCATCCTTTCTTTGGAACATACCTATACAGAACACCATGCAAATATCCCCTGAACATTTGCCACATTTCTGCTGTTAATTTCCCTGAGAACATCTGTTCCCAATTTATACTTCTAAGTTCCTGCCTGATAGCTTCATATTTCCCCCACTCCAATTAAATGCTTTCCTGAATTGTCTGTTCCTATCCCTCTCCAATGCTAAAGGAGATAGAATTATGATCACTATCTTCAAAATGCTCTCCCACTGAGAGACCTGACACCCAACCAGGTTCATTTCCCAATACCAGATCAAGTACAGCCTCTCCTGTTCTGGGCTTATCTAAATATTGTATCAGGAAACCTTCCTGAACACTCCTAACAAACTCCACCCCATCTAAACCCCTTGCTCTAGGGAGATGCCAATCAATATTTGGGAAATTAAAATCTCCCACCTTAATGACCTTTCCAGAATCTGTTCCCTATCTGATCCTAGGTGTCCCTGTTACTACTGGGTGAGCAATAAAAAACACCCAGTAGAGTTATTGACCCCTTCCTGTTCCTAACCTCTGCCCACAAAGACTCATTAGACAATCCCTCCATGACTTCCTCCTTTTCTCCTGGTGCAAATGTATCCTCGATTTTCTCACTCGCCGACCCCAGTCAGTTCAGATAGGCAACAAAATCTCTTCCACAATCTCCATTGGCACAGTGCACCAGAAGGCTGTGTGCTTAGTTCCGTGCTCGACTCCCTTTATATTTATGATTGTGGTTAAGCACAGCTGCAATGCTATATTGCTGATGGCACTACTGTTGTCGGCTGAATCAAAGATGGTGATGAATCAGCATGTGGGAGGGAGATACAAAATCTAGCGGAGTCAGCACTCTCTCACTCAATGTCAGCAAGATGAAGGAACTGATTATTGACTTCAGAGTTCCATAAGCCAGTCCTCACTGCAGGATTAGACATGGAGAAGATCACCAACTTTACATTTCTCTGTGTTAGTATTTTGGAAGACATTTACTGGGCCTACTATGTGTGCAGTTGCAAAGAATGCACCACTGTGCCTCTACTTCCTTAGGAGTTTTTGCAGTGATTTGGCATGACATCTAAAACTTCGACGAACTTCTATTGATGTGTACTGGAGAGTATATTGACTGGCTGTGTCACAGCCTGGTTTGGAAAAACCAGTGCCCATGAATAAAAAAAACCTACAAAAAATAATAGATATAGTCCAGTCTATCAAGGGCAAAGCCCTCTCAACCATTGAATACATCTGCATGAAGTGCTGTCGCAGGAAAGCAGTATCCATCATCAGGAACCCCCACCAACAAGGACGTGCTTTCTCCATGCTGTTGTCATCTGGAAGAAGAGACAACAGACTTAGGACTCACACCAACCATTTTTGCAAACAGTTATTACCCCACAATCATCATGTTCTTGAAAAAAAGTATATAGCTTCACTCAACTTCACTTGCCCCATCATTGAAATGTTCCCGCAAACAATGGATTCACCTTCAAGGACTCTTCAACTCATGTTCTCAATATTTATTGCTTCTTTATTTATTATTGTTATTTATTTCTTTTTGTATTTGCACAGTTCATTATCTTCTGCATTCTGGTTGAATGCCCAAGTTGGGCTGTCTTTCATTGTTTTTGCCATGGTTATTATTCTATAGATTTATTGAGTATTTGCGCAAGAAAATGAATCTTAGAGTTGTAAGTGGTGACATATATGTACTTTGATAATCAATTTACTTTGAACTTTGAATTGCTGTGCTGGGAGCAAAGCAGCAGTTATTGAACTTGATAAGAGTATTTTTTGTCTGTGAATTGACAACACTTTAAATGGTACACATATCAGTCTTTCAAGCTGCATTTAAGTTGGTCAGTACCTTATTTTATTTGCACACATGTAATTAAGTTAACCAATTGGTTAATTTGCATTCTCTGTCAAATATTTTTCTACAGTTGATCCTAAACAAAAGTATAAAGAATGATTATAGTTTAGCTTTAGTGAACTATTTAATTTGACTCTGTAATAGGCTAGTAATTGCACTATTAATCTTTAATTCGTAAGATTTTAAATTGAGATACTGAAGTAAGGTGGCAATTAGCCATTGCAAAGAATGTTATCAGGGATTTCTAACATGCAAAATAGAAACAGTGCATTCAGAAGTCCCAATAAGGAAGCAAATGGTTCTTCAAGATATCACTAAAAGTTTTACATATATACAAATTAATGCAAATGTTAAGCTTCATTGGCTCTTTTTGATATAATTTCAGATATACTTACTGAACAATGAGGAAGCACTCAAAGAGGAAAAATAAACTATATCAGGATCTTCAGGCAAACAAACCTAGGTGCAAAGTAAACTCAAGACTCGAAGGAAGAAAGTAATGAGGAATTATTTGAAGAACATAACAAGAAAAACAAATGACTCAGAGTGTACTTACTCGAGAGGGCTAGAGTACACAGGATATTCTTTCACTTACAGCCCAAATTCAGAACTCAACCCTGAACACTAGTCACGATGAATTTAAGTAGTGCTATAGCAAGAGAACCCTGTGCATATCAAAATCACCATTCAATAAGCTAAAAGTAAGATTCAAAGAACAAGTGGAACAAAAAACACAAGGAAAACTTAACTAAACCAGTCATTTAAATAGTTCTAGTTAAAACTGTTGAGCACCTATTCGCTACATAACAAACAACAATTAACTCAGAGTGGAACAATCTCAAGTGTGTTTATTTTACTTACAGCAAGTGAAGACTAGTACTGCACGAGAGGTGGTGAAAGCTTCAGAATAAAAGACAGCATAGTCACTCCTTTATTTGCAAGTGCAGCTTCAGTCCAAGGACAGTCTGTATATCTGGCTTAAACAGTACACTTTGCATTTTTCCACTAATTGAATCTGTTGGTTTGCAGTTTGTCAAAGACTCAGGTTTCATCGGCATAATGTTGCACAAACACAAAGCATGTAGCAAAGCATCCTGGTACAATACAGGCTCCATTTTGTAACAGACAAAAATGCCAGTTTGTTACTACAAGTAAAATACATTTTCATATTCCCTCCTTTTTGTCATTTCATGACAATACTGCATTTCACCAAATACAGTGATTGAAATATGCATATATATGTAAATAAAGCCATGATGCAGTTTCAAAGCCCTACCCAAAATTCCTTTCTCATCCTTCCACTTCAATGAGTACCTATTCATTTCCATAATATCCTCTCCTTTGTACTGTTACTTAACACAAAAATTGTAAAAGAATAACAGCCATTATTATAATACCAATAGTTATACCATAATACAGAATAATCGTTCATTATCCTTCCAGCATCCCAAATGGCCACCATCCACTTCCTGGAGAGTACTAGGTGAGATACTAATTCCATACTGTCTTATTTCTGGTAGCTTCTTGAGTGTGTTTTGCCAAGTTAGTTATATTTTCTGATATATCAGGTATGTAAGTACAGCAAGTGCCCTCTTATTTGACAGAATAAAATCCAAAGCCATTCTGTTCTGTAATGCCACTGTATGGACAGCCAACATTTCTGCCGACAACTTGGTTGATGCTTGTTGGGTTTGATCAAAAGCATATGTAGTTTCAGTCATCATTTTCTCCACAGTCAATGCCACATTAATCAATTCCAGGATGATCTCACAGTCTCATATCCTGGAAAGGCAATCATCCGGAATCTCCAGTGCCACCAGACGAGAGGGTGGTGAGGTCATGACACCAAGTGTTATAGTGGAGTACCTCATAGGCAAGACTAAAGCAGCCCTTCCAGGACCAGCGTTCTCTCCACTTCCCTTCATGCTGGAGGAATGTACCCAGCAGCCAGACGTAGGCCCGCTGACTACATGCCCAGTAAGTGCCGTTCAGCAGATGGGGTGGGCTGAGATTTGTCAGTTCCGTACATATACCTTCACCGCTACCCAGATAGGGGCCCCTGCCCTTCCAGTTGCAGTGACGTGTTACCATGTGCCTTCAGCCACTGTTCCGGCCAGTTTGATGTGGGGAATCTGGTCCCCATACTTCATGTGGCTGCACCAATCACACTCAAAGAGGAAAACATATTAAAGCACTCATAATGGCAATTGGTGTCTGTTCTGTAACCGTTCAGGGTTTTCAGTTTGTTGATCCCTGAGTTATTCCTGAAT
The DNA here is from genome assembly GCF_030144855.1 of Hypanus sabinus. Lineage (NCBI taxonomy): Eukaryota > Metazoa > Chordata > Chondrichthyes > Myliobatiformes > Dasyatidae > Hypanus > Hypanus sabinus. Next base: position 27,275,406 of record NC_082720.1, read on the forward strand.
GTGCAGGCCGTACCTCCTTCACTGGAGTTAAAGGAAACCACCCATATTAGGATTCCTCCTTTACTGTGAAAACTCCAGCATCACCAGTACAAGCAGTACGATAAGCGAGGTGTTGAGGGTTCTCTTGGTCTTATTGGCTTGCAAGTCTTTTTACAGTGTGAGGCGTGTTTCCACAACGGCTTCTCTCTAACTTTGATAGCAGTATTAGTCACAAACAATACCTGGAATGGTCCTTCAAACTGTGCTTATAAACAATTCTTCCACTTAAATGTCTGGATAACCACTGCAGTCTCTATGTCGTGACACTTAATGTCGGCCATCAGTTGTTGTACTCTCTTCACCTCTTTATAATATTTGGTGATACTTTCATTCAAGGATACACAATAGACCAACATGCCTTCAACCAAATTATTTACGTCCATTTGCTTTATTCCTAGTGGTGCATCAAACAGTAGCCACAATGGCTACCCCATTATGATTTTGTGGGGGGACAATCCAGTAGTCTTATTACCTGTGGCCCTCGTAGTCATAATGACCAAAATAATACTTGTTTCTGTCTCAGTCCAGTTTCCTCACACATTTAACAAAGCATGTTTTTAATTGTTCCATTCATCCTTTCTACTAAGCCTGTCAACTGAGTATGGTAGCTATGATGGAAATGTTGGTCAATCTGTAAGGCCTTATTTCTTTTATTATCTTTCCATAGACAGTTTCCAAGGGAATCCCAAACCATTGGAGGATTTTCTTCAAGAAACCTTTAGCTACTGTAACTGCATCATTCTTTCTACAAGGAAATGGTCCAACCCATTGTGGAAAAGCAACAATTATGACCAATACATATTTATAGCCTTCACACGAAGGTAATTCTATGAAATCTATCTGTATATGCACAAATGGTCTATAAGAGGATGGAGGGTATACGATCCTTCCACTTTCACTAGTTTCCCTAGATTTTGTTCACAAACTTGTTTTACAGCTTGAGATAAACCAGGGACCCACCATGTTTAATTCATATGATCTATAAATCCCTCTTCAGCCTCTTGGGAAAGGGGACTGAGCCCTGTCAGCAGTGAAGGATTTGGGTTGATGGTCGCTTGATGTGGCTCAGTTGTTAGGATCTTGGAGAGTAAAGATTCGACATCAGCACTGTAAAATAGCCTCCTACAACTTCCTGCTCAAAGGTTCTTTCTGCAATAAAAGAAAGCCCTTACTGCCTTCCAATCACTATAGACTCCATTCTGTCATTTCCAGGACCCTCTGTCCTAGTGTCCTCACAGGCACTTAACTATTAGTCCAAGGTCCTTTACTGTCTTATCTCTGGAAGCTGCCTATTGGTTGCCTATTCTCCTGATCTTGTATCATCCACTGAACCTCAAGGGGGAGTCTCACGGTCACCACAATACTGGAATAACCCACATATATTTCAGAAGTGCATAAAACAATTTCCTCACTGATATAGGGACTCAATTTCTGATGCATAAAGTGGTCATTTCCATCCGAGTTAACAGTGCCACTTATAAGTTGTAGGTCTAAACAGAATCTTGAGAAATATTCGGAAACTCTCAAGGCACTCTCATATAAATATTCCAAACTCCTTGATAAATGGGTAGTGAATAACTGCCACATTCATAATTTAGTTGACTATTTCTGAAATAGTATTGTCTTCTATGGCTCTCTGGGACACATTAAGCCCTCAGGAGTGCAGGCAATAGTAGATCACATTTTACACAATAAATCTTGTCCAAATAAGTTTACAAGCACAGGATCCTGGTCTCCTATGCTAACCTCTACTAGATCTGATTTCAGTACATTTTTAGGCTGTCTGGTTGGCAGGGTGGAGATACATCTCTACCAAAGGAGGAGTAAGGCACTCCTTCCCTCCACTAGCCTGAAGGTCACCCTTGGGCAAGGTGCTGCACATGCTCAGCAACCACCACCCCCCGCCACCAAATCAGGGTCAGCTGAACCCGTGGTAGTAGGTGGGGGATGGTCATATGAGCAACTGGAGCATATCACAAGTTCTAGTTATGTAACTACTGATGCCATGTCTGTAAAGTATTTATAATGGCCGGGGTCATCTGTCTTGTAAAGATACTGCCCAGGAGAAGGCCATAGCAAAGCCCTTCTGTAGAATAATTTGCCAAGAACAATCATGGTCATAAATAAGACCAAAGTAATTGTAGATTCCATAGCCTGTTCTTTTGACAGCCCCAAATATTGCTCCATTTTCTGCACTGTCTTCTGCATATATTCTTCTACAGTCTTAGATTCAGATTATTGTCATTTAGAAACCACAAATGCAATGTAGTTAAAAAATGAGACAATGTTCCTCCAGAATGATATCACAAAAACACATGACACAACAGACTACACCAGAAAATCCACATAACATTTGGCAATCCCCAATCCAGAGTCCGGAGAGGCAGTTGTGTATTGATATTGCGCTACAGTCTAGCACGTTCCCCGGAAAGGAACTCCAAATCCCCCAGACAAAACAAGACCAAAAACTAAAGCTACAAGACCTGCACAAAACCACATAATTACAACATATAGTTACAACAGTGCAAACAATAGCATAATTGATAAAAAAAAACAAACCATGGGCACAGTAAAAATAGTCCAAAGATGTTAAAAGACTATAAGTTTGAAAGAAACCACCACACGGTTTCCACAAGTCCTCAGGGTCCCGATAGACTCGTCATCCCACGCAGGCGGCAGAAGGGAATACCCCCGCTATGGACTTCCACGGCGCTGCCCGACTCAGCCTTGCAGATGCAGCACACACCTCTACCTTGCTGAGTTTTCTTAATCTTAAAACAATTAACCTTTTTAGGGAAGGCAGCATGTAATGCATTGTACATAGTTTTATAAAAATCTTCATTTGGCATGTGGGCAGGTCATGGCCTGGCATTGATAGGGTGTTCTTAAAATTGCTGAAATTAGACTTCATAAAATTTAAATTTGGGACGTAACCGTCGCTCATTAAGGATTCCAAATCCATAATACTAGGCTTATTACACAAAACAATGGTTTTATGTTTCTGAATCGCTTTTTCCAAACCTGTCTCCAGGTCAGATAATTCTTCTACCGTGGCCTCTGATTCTCCTGCTGTCCGAGGTCCATATACGCTCCTTGGTTCCCTATCGATAATTCTTCCACCAATTCCGCCCCATAATAAGTATAGCATGCTGGTGTCCCCCTATTTGGATAGGGATGGACTCCCCTCGCCCATTATTACCTATTTCTAGTCACTCATTTTCATCCTACAGCATCCTGTAGTGATTCAATTTCTGAGTTCAGTTTCCACAAATCCCACTCTTACTTACAGCACCATCTATGTGGGTTCCAACGACCATGAACACTTTCAAAGCGATTCCAACTGCAACTCCAGGCTGGGTCTTCAGGTGCTGCGATTGTGACTCACGTCTCCCCTTCCCCCACCACCACTCTGCAATTCCGTCTCCCTCAGATCCGATTGTCAGCTCCTGGGCCCTCAGAGGCTCCATCTTCCTCTCACCGCAACCCTCCCCTCTCTACTCCCCCTCTGATTTCAGCTCTCATCCCCTCTGAGCTTCAACTTTACCATCCCCTCCAAACTTCAACTCTCTGAGGCGGAGCACTCTGTTCTCAGTAAGGGCCTCACATTTTTTTCCCTTCGCCCCCACCTCAGCGAGTTCCGCGTACGCCATGATGCTGAACTCTTCTTCCACTGGCTCCTACTTCTTCGGCAAGGACTCTCCCACCCCAACCGATGACCCCTTCTCCCATCTTCAATGCTCTTCCTCTTCATGCACACCCTGCTCTGGCCTTCTGCCTGCTCTGGATCTCTTTATTGCTAATTGCCGATGGGACATCAACCGTCTTGACTTCACCACACCTTGTTCCAATTCCAACCTCACTTCTTCCGAACGCTCTGCTCTCCGCTCCCTCCGCACCAATCCCAACCTCACTATAAACCCGCTGATAAGGGGGGAGCTGTTGTTGTCTGGTGTACTGACCTCTACCTGGCCGAGGCACAGCGACAACTCTCTGATACCTCCTCTTATTTACCCCTCGATTATGACTCCACTAAGGAGCACCAGGCCACTGTCTCCTATACCATCACCAACCTTATCAGCTCTGGGGATCTCCCAGCCACTGCCACCAACCTCATAGTTCCCACACCCCACACTTCCTGTTTTTACCTCCTACCGAAGATCCACAAACTTGCCTGTCCAGGTTGACCTATTGTCTCAGCTTGCTCCTGCCCCACCAAACTCATTTTTGCATACCTTGACACTGTTTTATCCCCCTTTGTTCAATCCCTTCCCACCTATGTTTGTGACACTTCTCACGGTTTGAATTTTTTCAAGTTTTATGTTCCCTGGTCCCCACCACCTTATTTTCACCATGGATGTCCAGTCCCTATGTACCTCCATCCCCCATCAGGAAGGTCTCAAAGCTCTCCATTTCTTTTTGGATTCCAGACCTAACCAGTTCCCCTCTACCACTGTTCTACTCCGTCTTGCAGAATTAATCCTTACTCTTAATAATTTCTCATTTGGCTCCTCCTACTTCCTCCAAACCAAAGGTGTAGCCATAGGCACCCATATGGCTTCCTTATTGTTTACTTTGTGGAACAGTCCATGTTCCAAGTCTATACAGGTATCCGTCCCCCTCCTTTCCTTCACTACATCGATGACTGCATTGGTGCTGCCTCCTGCACGCATGCTGAACTTGTTGACTTCATTGACTTTGCCTCCAACTTTCACCCTGCCCTCAAATTTACCTGGTCCATTTCTGACACCTCCCTCCCCTTTCTTGATCTTTCTGTCTCCATCTCTGGAGACGGCTTATCTACTGATTTCTACTATAAGCCTACAGACACTCACAGCTACCTGGACTATTCCTCGTCCCACCCTGTCTCTTGCAAAAATGCTATCCCCTTCTTGCACTTCCTCCATCCCCACCATATCTGCTCTCAGGATGAAGCTTTTCATTCCAGGACAAAGGAGATGTCTTCCTTTTTTAAACAATGGGGCTTCCTTTCCTCCACCATCAACTCTACTCTCAAACGCATTTCTCCCATTTCATGCACATCTGCTCTCACCCCATCCTCTCGCCACCCCACTAGGGTTAGGGTTCCCCTTGACCTCACCTACCACCCCAACAGCCTCCAGGTCCAACATATAATTCTCCGTAACTTCCACCACGTCCAACGTGATCCCACCACCAAGCACATCTTTCCCTTCCCCCCGCTTTCTGCTTTCTGCAGTGGTTGCTCCCTATGCGACTCCCTTGTCCACTCATCCCCCCCATCCCTTCCCACCGATCTCCCTCCTGGCACTTATCCTTGTAAGCAGAACAAGTGCTACACCTGCCCTTACACTTCCTCCCTCACCACCATTTAGGGCCCCAGGCAGTCCTTCCAGGTGAGGCGACACTTCACCTGTGAGTCGGCTAGTGTGGTATACTGCATCCGGTGCTCCCGGTGTAGCCTTTTATATATTGGTGAGACTCAACGCAGACTGGGAGACCGTTTAGCTGAACACCTACGCTCTGTCCGCCAGAGAAAGCAGGATCTCCCAGTGGCCACACATTTTAATTCCATGTCCCATTCCCATTCTGATATGTCTATCCATGGCCTCCTTTACTGTCAAGATGAATCCACAGTCAGGTTGGAGGAACAACACCTTATATTCTGTCTAGGTAGCCTCCAACCTGATGGCATGAACATTGATTTCTCTAGCTTCTGTTAATGCCCCCCTCCCCTTCTTACCCCATCCCTTATCTATCTATCTATTTATTTACCCACCCCTTCTTTCTTTTTCTCTCTCTCTCTTTTTCTCTCCCTGTCCCTCTCACAAAAACTCCTTGCCTGTTCTCCATCTCCCTCTGGTGCTCCCCTCCCCCTTTCTCCCTAGGCCTCCCATCCCAAGATCCTCTCCCTCTCCAGCTCCGTATCCCTTTTGTCAATCACCTTTCCAGCTCTTAGCTTCACCCCACCTGCTCCTGTCTTCTCCTATCATTTCGGATCTCCCCCTCCCCCTTTCAAATCTCTTACTATCTCTTCTTTCAGTTAGTCCTGACAAAGGGTCTCGGCCCGAAACGTCGAATGTACTTCTTTCTGTAGATGATGCCTGGCCTGCTGCGTTCCTTCAGCATTTTGTATGTGTTGCTTGAATTTCTAGCATCTGTAGATTTCCTCGTGTTTGCCCACTCTTATGTACTCTTTTTACTCGTGCGTCCCTGACACCAGCTCTTAGGTGTCACTGATACTGTTATTGTATGGATTTGATGTGTCCCTGACACCAGAGGTGTCCATGACACTCTTACCATTCAAATTTAGTCATAGGTACCCATATGTTACTGGTCACCAGGCCAAAAGCTTCGTAATCACAGAGAGAGAAATTGATCCACTCAATCAATCCACTAGCACAGATTGCAGTATAAAGAACTGGAGTGGGGCAGAACACAATTTTTGCTATTCAGTTGGAAAGGCCACCCACACCAGAGCATTAAAAAAACTTACTTTTTGGGGATCACTCAAATGCTGGAGTTTCCCTTGGAGAAGCCAGTCACCGGAACCCATATAGTCCACTCCTGCAGCTAAACATGCAATCTTGCTTGAACCTTTAAGTTCTGTCAAGCACCTTTTCGCTATGTTTTATAACAAACAACAATTAACTGAAAGTGGATTAATCATAAGCACTTTTATTTTACTTGCAGCAAGGGGAGACCAGCACTGCACAAGAGCCAGTGATAGCTTTGATAAAACAGTCAGCATAATCACTCCTTTCTACTGAAGTATAGCTTCAATTCAAGGACATTTTATACATCTGCTTAATCAGTATACTTGGCATTCTTCCAGTAATCAAATCTGCTGGTCGGTTTCAGGTTTCATCAGCATAATGTTGCACAAACAGTATTAGGAAGGCACTCTGGTACAACGCAGGTTCCATTTTTTTACTGACAAAAATGCCATGTTATTACTACAAGTAAAATACATTTCCACAAATCAAATTGATGATGTTCAGGTGCATTGGAACACTGAGGCCTGATGCCCCCTGGTGCTCCATGCTGGTCCAAAAAGTTCATGAAAAAATCAAGCTGAATTTAAAGCAATCTTACATATTCAAATATAACTTCAGACACATTGGATTTGCAATATTTATGGAATTTATGGATTATTTATGGACTGAATATACTATATTTATGAAATTTGTACCATGTTGCATTATATCTATATTAACAACAATATTATTCAAGAACTTATAAATAACATTTATTTGTATCCTTCACTTAACTTTAATGCTTCCTCGTTATTTGAAAGTTGGCCAAACAATTGATTGGACAGGGCCTGATGAACAATTGAAATACTTTATCTCACACTAAGGTGAACACATAGAACAACATTGATGGATGAACTCAATGTTTATAAAACTGAACGGCATAAAAGTACAAATAAAGACTTCTTCCATGAAGAATTTCCTTGTTTGACATCAATACAAACTCTTCCAAAAGAACATCCATTGTTTCTGAAAGAATATTGAGCTTCATCTTTATCGTTACTTCCAATGCATTAAAAATAAAACAAAATCTTTCTGCTTGCCTACTTATGTTCCAAAGTGTTTCTTTAGTTCATAATAACAATAAAGAAAGAACAAAAATTTTTGCTGAATTTACTTGTCATAGAATCATCTGACAAACAAATAAATTTATATATTATATTTGTAAGAAATAATATCATGGACAACTTTCTACAATGCATTGTTTCAGCCTTTAAAATATATTCTAAAATTACAAGGCTTGTAATAATTAAATGTTTAAATTAACTCCTTTTTTCACATTCCCTCTGTGGAAGTGGGAAAAATTTGGAATTTCATCATCAGCATCAGAATCAGGTTTATTATCACTGCCCTATGTCATGAAATTTGTTGCTTTGTTGCAGCAGTAGGGTGCAAGACAAAAATTACTGTAAGGTTCAAACAAACAAATAAGTAAAAAAGGCAAAAGAAGAAAAGAGGTGGTGTTCATGTTCAGAAATCTGATGTGTATGATCAAGTATTGCATTTAATAGTCCTTAATATTAATCAGTGAAAAATACTAGTATTAAAGTTAAGAATTTAATACATCATTTCAGCTGACACTTAGCCGCATAATTGAAGGAATGATACATTGTCTGGAATGCTGCTTTTAACACCTGTATTTTGTACATCAAATACTCCAAAATATTCTGTACAATGTCCATGAGGAATATTTCAATTTCTTAGGCAAGTAAATATATCACTCAATATTTCAAATAGATAAAGAAACAATATTAAAGCCAGCTAATGATAAATTATTGTCAACTTCCTTTGTAAATGAAAGTGTATGGGTTTTGCTTTCAAATGTAATTTCTTCTACTCACCACAGTTCCATTGAACACCCATCAAAATCTTTTATTTTGGAAATACGGTTTAAAAAAAGGATTAATTAATTTAAAAAAATACACTCATGTTTAAAGTGTTAATTAAAAGGCTTATTCTGGTGAGTGGTTGATGAGATAATCCCATGCCACTCTGTATATAGACATACACAGCATAGCAAATTTTAGGCTGTCCCATTCAGGCTTAAAGATTTAAACACTATGGAGGATTTCTTACTCTTGAGGGATAAAGTATTTCCTGACAAGAGGGAATCACACTCTTGGCAGGTGAGACTTGTGTTCTGACAGCTCCGGACACCTTTCTTTTCCTCTTCTTTCTCTGGATATACTTCAATCCCTTTCTTTTTCTTTCTCATGCTCCCTCTCTCTTTCTCATTCACATTCTTTCTCTCCATCTCTTATCTGTTTTTCCTTCTAGTTTGTACATCTTGATCTTGGGTAGGTCCATTTAGTTCATGGGAGTATTCTCTTATGAATCCTTCTTTGCTCCTTTTAGGATCTGATCTCTCCTCTTTGTTTCTTCATCAACAACATTATCTGATGAATCCTCTGTTTTTGTATCTCCATTGACTCCTTTTAGCCACCGGTGGTGCAGTGGCATTCGCACCGGACTTCAAAGTGAGTGATCTATTCATGCTTTCCATCCTTGCTGGGTCGAGCCTTAAGTTAACAACTTAACACCGTAAAAAAAAAGACAAAAATGCCAAAGAAATGGCAAGGTTGCTGCCTGGTGAGACAAAAGGCCTCATAGAACAAAAATTCACTCCTTCCTTTTTCACCTTCCATTCATCCGACTGGGCTTTGATCTACATTTACAAGCAACTTATTGTCTCCTACCTGAAGTTCATGCAATAAACATAATGCACACAGAGTAGTTTCTTGTACTTTATACTCACAAAAGCTGAATGCCTGCAACTTTCCGGAAGCTCCTCAAACTCTCTTCTAGCTTAAAACCAAGCCACATTTCACAAGTAACTGCCTGGTTAACATTTCAGAAGCTTTCTCAGATATGTTGCCTGAAGAAACTGTTGTAGTTATACCACTGCTTTTGTCACTTCCATGCTTTCTCTGAGCAGCAAGGTTCTTCTTTGGTCCAACATGATTTCCAGCCAAAGACTCTGTTGAGCCACGGTACATGGTGTTCGGCATGGAGACCGCTGTGGCATCATCCAGTACCATTCTTAATTTGCTTTCAGTTGGCTTCATTGCAGAGGATGTGGCATGCAAATGGTGAATGGATGTCCAATCAAGTTGTAGTTGTCTCAGCCAATGATACCCTCACAACGCTGGTCCTTCTGTTTTCACAACATACAAGCTCAATGTGGCTTGTTGGTTGTTGTATTTCATTACCATGAATGTCATTCCCACTGGAGTTATAGTGTCTCCAGTATAAATTCTTAATTAAATATCTGCAGGCTTCAGTTTAGTATCTTCAAAATGTCATTCAAGCCTATTTTGTGAAATGACTGAAACAGCTGAGCCAGTATCCAATTGCATTTTAATTAATTTGCCAATCACTTTTGGCATTCAATATGAGGTAGTAAATTGGATTAGACATTGGCTCAGTCGAGGAAGCCAGAGAGAGGTAGTATATGGTTGCCTCTCTGACTGGAGGCCTGTGACTCATGGAGAGCTACAAGGATTGGTGCTGGGTCTATTGTTGTTCGTCATCTATATCAATGATCTGGATGATAATATGGTTAATGGAATCAACAAATATGCAGATGAAAGCAAGATTGAGAGGTGTAGATGATAGCGGGGAAGGCTATCTTGGCTTGTATTAGGATCTTGAACAGCTGGAAAGATGGTCTGAAAAATAGCGGATGGAATTTAATGCAAACAAGGGCGCTTCGGTAGGACCAACTAGGATAGGTCTCACACAGTGAATGGTAGGGCATTCAGAAGTGTGGTAGAAGAAAGAGATCTGGGAATTCAGATCCACAATCCATTGAAAGTGGTGGAATAGGTAGATAGGTTTGTACAGAAAGCTTTTGGTATATTGGCCTGCATAAATCAATATATTGAGAACAGGAGTTGGGATGTTCTGATGAAGTTGTATGAGACTGGTGTCACCAAACTTAGAGTATTGTGTGTAATTTTCGTCACCTTACCTACAGGTAAGATGTAAATAAAGTTGAAAGAGTACAGAGAAAATTTACAACAATGTTGCACGGACTGAAGGACCTGAGTTATAAGGAAAGATTGAATAGATCAGATCTTTATGCCTTGGAACATAGGAGATTAAGGAGAGACAATAGACAATAGACAATAGACAATAGGTGCAGAAGTAGACCATTCGGCCCCTCGAGTCTGCACCGCCATTCTGAGATCATGGCTGATCATTCACTATCAATACCCAGTCCCTGCCTTGTCCCCATATCCCTTGATTCCCCTATCCATCAGATATCTATCTAGCTCCTTCTTGAAAGCATCCAGAGAATTGGCCTCCACCGTCTTCCGAGGTAGTGCATTCCACACCTGCACAACTCTCTGGGAGAAGAAGCTCTTCCTCAACTCTGTTTTAAATAACTGACCTCTTATTCTCAATCCTTATTCTCTGGTACTGGACTCTCCCAACATCTGGAACATATTTCCTGCCTCAATCCTATCAAATCCTTTAATTATCTTAAACGTTTCAATCAGATCCCCTCTCAATCTCCTCAATTCCAGCGTGTACAAGCCCAATCTCTCTGCGTAAGACAGCCCTGCCATCCCAGGAATCAACCTAGTGAATCTACACTGCACTTCCTCAACTGCCAGAATGTCCTTCCTTAAACCTGGAGACCAAAACTGTACACAATATTCCAGGTGTGGTCTCACCAGGGCCCTGTACAAATGCAAAAGGACATCCTTGCTCTTGTATTCAATTCCCCTTGTAACAAAATACATCCCTTAGACACTCCACAAACTCCCTATCCTGGGGTCCAGCACCTACCTGATTCTCCCAGTTCACCTGCATGTTGAAATCTCCCATAACGACTACATTACCTTTAGCACATGCCAATGTTAACTCCCTAATCAACTTGTACCCAATATCCATGCTACTGTTTGGGGGCCTGTACACAACACCCATTAGGGTCTTTTTACCCTTGCTGTTCCTCAGCTCAATCCACACAGACTCTACTTCCCCTGTTCCCAAGTCACCTCTTGCTAAGGACTGAATCTCATTCCTTACCAACAGGGCCACCCCACCCCCTCTTCCCATATTTCTGTCTCTACGATAGCACGTATACCCTGGAACACTCAATTCCCAGGCCTGATCCCCTTGCAGCCATGTCTCCGTTATCCCAACAATATCGTAGTTCCCCATTTTCATCTGAGCTTCAAGCTCATCTGCCTTATTTCTGACACTACGTGCATTCAAGTATAGAATTCTTAGCCCATTCCTCCTCTCTTTGCTTAAAAGACTGTCTACTGTACCTAACCCAGCTCCTTGAACTTCCATCGGACTAATTGCACCCTGAATTTTGATGACCTTCTCAAGATTACCCAAACCTTCTACACATTTAATCCCATGCTCCTTCTGACCAACCCTTTGGATCTGGATCCCTGCCCCCTGCACATCTAGTTTAAACCCCCCCAAGCAGCACTGGCAAACACTCCTGCAAGAATGCTAGTACCCCTCCGGTTCAGATGTAGACCGTCCCTTTGAAACAGATCCCAATGTCCCTGGAACAAAGACCAATTATCCAAAAACCTGAACCCTTCCTTCCTGCACCATGCTCTCAGCCTCGTATTAATGTGCATAATCATTCTATTCTTCGCCTCACTCGCACGTGGCACAGGTAGCAATCCCGAGATTGTCACCCTGGAGGTCCTGCCTTTCAGCTTCACTCCTAACTCCCTGAACTCTCTAAGCAGGACCCCCTCACTCACCTTACCTACATCGTTGGTCCCTACATGGACCACTACATCTGGGTTCATGCCCTCGTTCTCAAGAATAGCCTGCACCCGATCTGAGATGTCCCGGACCCTGGTACCAGGGAGGCAACATACCATCCGAGACTCCCGATCTGCCCCACAAAATCTCCTATCTGCCCCCCTAACTATAGAATCCCCTAAAACTATCGCTCTCTTCTCTTCCCTCCTCCCCTTTCTAGTTGAGGGTTCAACCTCTGTGCCAGAGGCAGGACCACTGCAACTCATTCCTGGTAGGTCATCCCCATCAACAGTATCCAGTACGGTATACTTATTGTTAATGGGAATGGCCGCAGGGGTGCTCTGCTCTCTCTGCCTACTCCCCCTGCCTCTCTGGACCGTCACCCATCTGCCTAAATCTTGGTTCTTTGGTGTGACTACCTCCTGATAACTCCTATCTATCTCTGCCTCTGCCTCCCGAATGATCCGTAGTTCATCCAGCTCCAGCTCCAACTCCCTAACTCGGGCTGATAGGAGCTGCAGCTGGACGCACCTCTTGCAGGTGTGGTCATCAGGGACAACTGTGTTGACCCTGACTTCCCACATACTGCATACGGAGCACACCACTGCTCTGACTGTCTCCCCCATACCTGAACTGAATTAATAGAATGTCTAAAAAGCACCTAGCGACCTTACCTTCTTCCCCTCAGCGAGCAATCACACAAGCTTACCGAAGTCCCCTTACGCCGAAGCCCACTTCGCCAAAGCCCAGGACTCTGCTTCCAAGGACTCCGCTGCATTTGATAGAGATACACAAAATTATGAGGAGTATAGATAGGGTAAATGCAAGCAGGCTTTTTCCACAGAGTTTGAGTGGGACTCCAATTAGAGGTCATGGGTTTAGGATGAAAGGTGAAAAGTTTAATGGGAACATGAGGTGAAACTTCTTCACTCAGAAGGTCATGAGAATGAGAGCTCAGTTTCAATGTTTATGAAAGGGTTGGATTAGTAAAAGGATGGGAGGGATATGGAGTGCTATGGTCCAGGTGCAGGTCAATGGGACCAGGCAGTTTCAGTGGTTCAGCATGGACTAGATGGACTGAAGGGCCTATTTCTGTGCTGTACTTTTCCATGACTCTGTAACTTTTAGTTCCCGGAGATACAAGAGATTGTAAGCATTGGAACTTCCAGTTCTTGCCCAGTGATGTTATCTTTCTACATTAAAGTTCCATAGAATGAAAGTTGATCCTTACGCAATTCAGTTTTACAGCCTTTCTGGTTGAATTATGTCACATCGGTCCAAAGTGCACTCGTCTCAGGGTTTAAGCCAAAGCAAACCAGATTCTTTAATATGCAGTTGTGTTGTGCATTTGTGTTATTTTAAAAATATCAAGCACACTGAAAATGTGCATAAGCACAAGCTGCATCACAATTTTTAAACAAAGAATCTAAACATTAATTTCTCCTTTTGGTAATTTTTTTCATTTTACACTCCCCCTTTCCTCTACTATTTCTCACTCTAGCCTTTTACCTCTTCTCTTCACCTGCCTATCACCTGCCCTTCCTTTTTCCCTTTCCCCTACGGTTCTCTCTCATCTCCTATCAGATTTCTTCTCCTCCAGCATTTTTCCACCCACCTGGCTTCACCTATCATCTTCTAGCTTGCTCTCCTTCCCTCCTCCACCTTTTTATTCTGGCATCTCCCCCCTTTTCCCAGTCCCGGTGAAGGATCTCGACTTGAAATGTCGACTATTTATACATTTCCATAGATGTTCTCTGATCTGCTGAGTTCCTCTAGCAGTTAGTGTGTGTTGCTCTGGATTTCCAGCATCAGCAGAATATCCTGCATTTATGATTAGCTGACCCAGTGGGATGGGCTCTATCTAAATTGTTCTGGGAGCAGAGTCCTGGTGAAATGCACAGCTTGGGTTATGAATAGGGCTTTAAACTGACCAGGAAGAGGCAGAGCTTCAGAAACAAAAGGTTTAAAAATGAGAAACAAATGAAACAGCAGGATAGAGAGGGAGAAAGTGTCTGTCATAGGCCAGGACAGAGATACAGATGAAAATATACAGCAAGAGAAGGTCCAATAATTCTAAAATATCAATGATTAATGTTATTCATTTGAATGCATGTGACATTCACAAGGTAGATGAGTTGAATGCACAGATAGCAACATAGCTGTAACTAAAACTTAGTTTCAGGGTGACTAGGACGGGCTGCTCAATATTCCACGTTATACACTGTTCCCAAAGGACAAGCCAAAGGAGAAAGGAGATGGGGTAGCATTATTAATCAATCAATGTACCAGTGAAGGACTGAATAATGATATAAAGACAGTGGATAGTGAAATGGTGTTGATTTGGGTTGAAATCCTGAATAGCAGAGTTTATAGACCCCAAAATGTGACCTCTCTGAAGGTTAGAGCATAAATGGAGAAATATCAAAGGCTGAAGGAAACTACAATTATCAGGGGAGAATTTAATCCACATATTGATGGGACAAACTAAGCTAATTCCTGAGAGGAGAGCTCTCTATCATCTCTCTTGTCCTACTAAGAGAACCTAAATTGTTTGGGCCTGTATTTATTGGAGTGGTGAAGAATGAAGAGTGACCTTACTCAAACATACAAGATCCTGGGGGCTGGGGCAGGGGAGGGGAGGTGATAGGGTAGATGTTGAAATGTCTTCACTGGTGGGAGAGTCTCGAATAAGGGGACATACTCTAAATACAAGTTAAGAGCCTGGTCATTTAAAACTGAGATCATAAAAATTCTTTCTCACACAGAGCAACAAATCTTTGGAATTGTCTGTCCCAGGTGGTGGGAGCCTGATGATTAGAAGTATTTAAAGTGGAGGTGGATAACTATTTGATTGACCAAGGAATAGTTAACTATAGAGAAACAACACAGCGGAGCAGTTGAGACCAACGTAGATCAGGCATGGTCATATTAAATACTGATGCGTGTTTAAAGAGCCTGCCAGACTACTCTTGCTCTTAATTCCCTATAAGGTTCAATTTTCCATTGCTTCATTTTTAACTGTGAGGAGCCACCTCTGATTCACTCCTCTCATTGTGCTTGCACCTTTAAGACAGGAATGATACTGACTCACCATTGGTCTGTTCAGAATGTTATCAGGGTATCTGATCATGTGACGAGATTAACCAGCAATGTACACTGACGTCAGTGAATACTCGGAACATTTATGACTCAGTTTAACGAAAACTAAGGCTTCTCTTTTCCTCAGAGGAAAGAGAGAGGCAATTGTCTGTTACATCTCAGTAATTTCAGATGATCATTATTGCTCTTTAAACTTTCACTGATATTTAATTATCTGAATTAGGAGGTAATTTACCAATTCATGTAATTTCATAGCTTGTTAAAGTGCTCTGCAGTGTCTAAACAATATCACTTTAATTCATTTAAGACTAAACAATTTTTTTCTATCTAAATATCATTTTTACTTCCTAATAATATGTGCAAATGACAATGTTGAAGCAATTGAGACCAGATTGCCAAGTGGATTATCCATCTCAACTTCCTCCTGGGATTCACACAGAAGCCAGTCCTCAGTCAATTTGTTTCACTGCACAGGATATTAAGAAATGGCCAAGAGCACTTGATACATCAAAGGATATGACCAGACATGGAACTGAGGACCCAAGCTTTCAGCCTTGTTGTGGCATTAACCTGGTTGCTTCAAAACAGTTCCAACGATAGCATGTACCCATCATTCTGCTCAAAAAAAGGATACATTCAATTATACCTACTCATGATGATGTCGATGGGAAGCGTCAATGAGAATGTGAACAAGCAGAACTTACTCAATAAAGTCGTCTCAGCAATAACCAGCTTTGGATTTTCTAATCACAGCTGTGGCATCTACATGTGGACCAGAGAGCTAAATTCCAGAAGTGCCCTTGACATTGAGTATCATTGGACTAAGTGTGAAATCAAGGGACAATGGGCAACTAAGGGAAAACAGAACATGGTTGCAATTATGTTGTACACAAATCAAGATGGTAGTAATCAAATCACCGTCCGCCAGAACAAGAGGGATTTCCCAGTGGCTGCCCATTTTAACTCCACTTCCCATTCTCATTCCAATATGTCCATCCATGGCCTCCTCCACTGTCGTTATAAGGCCATGCTTAGGTCAGAGGACCAACACCTTGCATTCCATTTGGGTAGCCTCCGACCTGATGGCATGAACATCAATTTCTCTAACTTCCAGTAATCCTCCCCCCACCCACCATTTCACCACTTCCTATCCCCTTTTCCCTCTCTCATGTTACCTCCTTGTCCAAACTGCAAGAAGTTGCCCAGATCTGCAAAAGCCTTTGGTGCCATCTTCATAGCTGTTCAAAGAAGTTTGCTGTTCAGTCCTGCCAAAGGGTTTCAGCCCAAAACATCGACTGTACTCTTTTCTTAGATGCTGCCTGGCCTGCTGAGTTCATCCAGTATTTTGTGTGCGTTGCTCAGATTTCCAGCATCTGCAGATTTTTTCTTGTTTAAGTTTGCTCCCCATCACTTTCACAAGAACAATTAAGGGATGGAAAATAAACATGGACCATATTAGCCTGCTTTCCAAAAACTTGCACCACAATATCCTAGTGTTTTTCCCTCCGGAGCCAGATCATATATCTGCCACCGTGTCCACAAAACCGTATCAAGCCCCATGACCATTCCATGACAGTGCACCTTTTTGCTCTCCGAGGATTAGTGTTTCTTTTAAAGTCAACTCTTAGTTCTCCTAGAACTGTAGTATTGTTCCCACTGATGCCTAACTGTCACCTCCTGGCATCTCGATGTTTATGCAGAGCAACAATCTGTTCATGGGTGGTATTCCTTTGTTTTCTTGTGACAACAGTCTCTGCTGGAGATTTGAATGATCACCATCCGCACCTTGATAGAACTTTTAACAAAGATATCACCTGATGAATAATGGAAGTAATAGCAGAATCAGTTAAAGAGTGCACATTACCTTCCTTTGCTTCTGTATTCAGTCTAGTCAGCCAGAATGTGTGCCTTCCCCACCCCGCCCCCCCAAGAAGAACAGGGCGAGCTGCCTCAATGACTATCACCCAGTAGCATTTACATCTGCTGTGACGAAATGCATTGAGGGGTTGGTCATGGCCAGAATCAACTCCTGCCCAAGCAAGAACCTGGACTCACCACAATTAGCCCATTGCCACAATGGGTCACAGCAGGTGCAATCTCATTGACTCTCCACTCGGCTTGGATCACCTGAAGAAGAGTAACACCCGGATCAGGCTGCTGTTTATTGATTACAGCTCAATGTTCAACACAATCATACCCTCAGTTCTAATCAATAAGCTCCAAAACCTGGGCCTCTGTATCTCACTCTGCAACTGGATCCTTGACTTCCTCACCAGGAGGCCATAGTTGGTTCGGATCGGAAATAACATCTCCCTCCTCGTGGACAATCAGCCCTGGCACACCTCAAGGAAGAGTGTTTAGTTCACTGCTCTACTCTCTCTGCTATGTGGCTAGGCCCAGCTCAAATACCATCTATGCATTTGCTGACGACACAACTATTGTTGGCAGAATTTCAGACGGCGATGAGGAGCAAATCAGATCAGCTGGTGAAGTGGTGTTGCAAAACAACCTTGCCCTCAATGCCAGTAAGTAGACGTCAGCAACGGGAAGCCGAGGTAACACACACCAGTCATCATCGAGGGATCATCAGTGAAAAGAGAGAGCAGTTTCAAGTTTCCTGAGTGTCAACATCTCTGAAGATCCGTCCTGGGCCGAACATGTCGATGCAATTAGAAAGGAGGCAAGGCAGCAGCTATGTTTCATCAGGACTTTGAAGAGACCTGGTATATCACCAAAGAAACTCACCAATTTCTACAGATGTACTGTGAGGGGCATCCTAACTGGTTGCATCACCATCTGGTATGGAGCAGCCACTGCACAGGATTAGAGAAAGCTGCAAACCTAGCCAGCCCCACCATGGGCACTGTCCTCTCCAGCACTGAGAAAAAGCAATGCTTGGAAAAGGCTGAATCCATCATGATAGACCCCCATCAGCCTGGACCTGCCCTCTTCTTATCGTTACCACCAAGGAGGAGGTACAGGAGTGTAAAGACACACACTCAATGTTTTAGGAATAGCTTCTTCCCCATTGGCATCAGATTTCTAAATAGACAATAAATCCATGTACACTACCTCACAATTCTTTTCTTTTTTGCTATCTTTGCACTACTTATTTAATTTAATATATATACAGTATCTTTCTGTATTGTTTATTTATTTGTATGTATGGCACCAGGCTCCTGCCACAGAACAACAAATTTCACAACATCCTTCATGCCGGTGATACTAAACCTGGTTCTTTGTTTCAGATACCTTGCCATGCAGGGGGATGGGAACCGACACAGAAAAGATGAGGGAAGTGATGCAGGCACCAACGCTAGAGTTAGTGAAGAAGGAAGTAAGAGTAGAATGCATAAAAGTAAAAAGCAAAAAATTGCATATGTCACTAGATTCTAAAAGGACAATGAGTATAAGGGCATTTTATCTAATTGCCGGTAGTATTAGAAACAAGGTTAGTGAAGTTGTGGCACAGATCAGTACCAAGGCATATGATTACAGAAACCTGGTTGCAAGGTGGAGCTGACTGGGAATTAAATATCCAAGGGTATCAGGTAATATAGAAAGATAGGCAGGAAGGCAGAGGAAGTGGGTGGTGCTCTTGATTAGAGATGAGATCAGGACGATTGTGAGAAACCATACAAGATCTACGTAGCAGAATGTTGAGTCCATCTGGGTAGAGATTAAGAATAGTAAAGGGAAATAAAATCACTGGTGGGAATTGTCTGTAGGCCACCTAATAAAAATATTGCAATGGCAGAGGCAATTAACCAAGAAATAACTGAGGCTTGTAAGAACTGAACGGCAGTCGTCATGGGGGATTTTAACTTCTACATAGATTGGGTGAATCAGGTTGGTCAAGGAAGTCTTGAGGAGGACTTCATAGAATGTATCCGTGATGGCTTTCTTGAGCAGCATGTTAGTGAACCTACAAGGGAAAATGTTATCTTGGATCTAGTCCTGTGCAGTGAGACAGGTAAGATTAACAATCTTGTAGTCAGGGATCCTCTTGGAAAGAGTGATCTTAGTATGACTGACTTTCGCATTCAGATGGAGGATAAAATAGTTAGATCTAAAACTAGTGTATTCTGCTTGAACAAGGGAGACTACAATGGGATGAGGGAGGAGTTGGCTAATTTGGATTGGGAGCACAGGCTATTTGGTAGGACAGTTGAGGAACAGTGGAATACTTTCAAAGAGATTTTTCACAATGCTCAACAAAAGTGTTTTCCAGTCAAAAGTAAAGACAGTAAGTGTGGGGAGAGCCAGCCTTGGATAAATAGGGAAATAAAAGATAGTATCAAATTAAAAGCTCATTTGTACAAAGTCGCAAAGAGTAGTGGGAGACTGGAGGATTGGGAAAACTTTAAAAAGCAACAAAGAACAACTAAACAATAATTAAGAAAAGGGAAGATAGAGTATGAAAGTAAATTAGCGCAAAGTATAAACACAGA
The DNA here is from genome assembly GCF_030144855.1 of Hypanus sabinus. NCBI lineage: Eukaryota > Metazoa > Chordata > Chondrichthyes > Myliobatiformes > Dasyatidae > Hypanus > Hypanus sabinus. Next base: position 27,295,243 of record NC_082720.1, read on the forward strand.
TAACAAACGTTTTTATAAATATATAAAGCGGAAGAGGGTGTCTAAAGTCAACGTAGGTCCCTTGGAAGACAAGAAGGGGAAATTGATATTGGGTGATAAGGAAATGGCTGAGGCATTGAATGACTATCTTGTGTCGACCTTCACGGTGGAGGACATGTCTAATATGCCAAAGAATGATGTTATGGATGAAATGGGAGGTGAGGACCTCAATAAAATCACTGTCACTAAAGAGATAGTGATGAGCAAACTAGAGGGCCTAAAGGTAGATAAATCCCCCGGTCCTGATGGGATGAATCCCAGGGTGCTGAGGTAATTGGTGGAGGTTATAGTAGATGCGTTGGTAATCATTTACCAAAACTCTCTAGACTCTGGGCAGGTCCTGGCAGATTGGAAAACAGCAAATGGCATGCCGCTTTTTAAAAAAGGATGTAGGCAAAAGACGGGCAACTATAGGCCAGTTATCTTAACATTTGTAGTCGAGAAGATGCTTGATGCTGTCATTAGGGAAGAAATACTGAAACATTTAAAAAAGAGTGGTTCCATTAGACAGATGCAGCATGGATTCAGAAAGGGCAGGTCCTGTTTGATAAACTTACTAGAGTTCTTTGAGGACATTATGGTCGCAGTAGATAGAGGGGTACAGGTGGTTGTCGTATACTTGGATTACCAGAAGGTGTTTGATAAGGTGCCACACAAGAGACTTATAAATAAGATACGGATGCACAGAATTGGAGGAAGTGTATTGGCATGGATAGTGGATTGGTTAACCAATAGAAGGCAGAGAGTTGGTATAAATGGGTGTTTCTCCGGTTGGCAGTCAGTGGTGAGTGGGGTGCCGCAGGGGTGGGTGCTGGGCCCGCAGCTGTTTACCATACACATTGATGATTTGGAAGAGGGGACTGAGTGTAGCATAGCAAAATTTGCTGATGACGCTAAACTGAGTGGAAAAGCAAATTGTACAGAGGATGTGGAGAGTCTGCAGAGGGATATAGATAGGTTAAGTGAGTGGGCCAAGGTCTGGCAGATGGAATACAACATTGGTAAATGTGAATTCATCCACTTTGGAAGGAATAATAGAAGAGCAGATTATTATTATTTAAATGGTGAAAGGCTGCAACATGCTGTTGTGCAGAGGGACTTGGGAGTGCTTGTTCATGAATCATGAAAAGCTTCTTACAGGTACGACAGGTTATAAAGAAGGCAAATGGAATGTTGGCCTTCATTGCTAGAGGGACTGAATTCAAGAGCAGGGAGGTCAAGCTGCAACTATACAGGGCACTGGTGAGGCCGCACCTGGAGTACTGAGAGCAGTTCTGGTCTCCATACTTGAGGAAGGGTATACTGGCTTTGGAGGCAGTGCAGAGGAGATTCACCAGGTTGATTCCAGAGATGAAGGGGTTAACCTATGAGGAGAGATTGAGTCTCCTGGGACTATACTCTCTGGAATTCAGAGGAATGAGAGGGGATCTTACAGAAACATACAAAATTTTGTAAGGGATGGATAAGATAGAAGTTGTTTCCATTGGTAGGTGAGAGTAGATCTAGGGGACGTAGCCTCAGGATTCAGGGGAGAAGATTTAGGATGGAGATGAGGAGAAACTGTTTTTCCCAGAGAGTGTTGAATCTGTGGAATTCTCTGCCCAGGGAATCAATTGAGGCTTCTTCACTAGATATGCTTAAGGTACATATTTAAGATTTTTACATAGTTGGGGAAATTAAGGGTTATGGGGAAAAGGCAGATAGATGGGGCTGAGGTTACAGACAGATCAGCCATGATCTTATCGAACTGTGGGGCAGGCTCAATGGGCCGGATGGCCTACTCCTGCTCCTATTTCTTATGTTCTTATGCTTCCTTATTCATCTTGAGTTAATGTTTGTGACTGAATGGGGAGATCCATGTTCCAAACTATCCAACATGGATGGGCTTGAGAATTCCTTTATGCTTATGCCTGGCCAGATATTTGAGGAGGTGATTGAAGTGTTAGAACTTTCACCTTGTTTCTAGGGACAGCAGGATGCTTTTTGCAGTATTGCTATATATGGCAAGGGGCCTCTCCTCGAAGGAGAACTCAGTCTGCACATCGGGCAAGCTCACCTGACTATGGTGATATGTTAAAAACGATAACTTGCTGTGTTACTGAAGTGGCAGCTGCACAAAATGCAAGTAGGAAGTATTGGAAGTAAAGGAAGTGGTGCTGCTTCCTTTATATGAAAGCATTATTAAAAAAAGCTTCCCTGAACTATTACAGTGAGGTAACAATTTAAAATACCAGTCCTAATGTACAGAAATTATTTGGCACTTCTGAACTATTCAATGATATTTTAATATAGCAATAATAGAGAATATTTTTGAAAATCTACTTGATCTTCTTAATACCCATAAGATCTTGCCATCTATAAAAATAACTGCTGTTTTCCTAAATCAGAAACCTTCATTTGATGAATGATTCAGTACATCTGAAAAAATCTGAGGCATTTCTTTCTCCATACTTTGAAATTAATTCCTATTTTTCACATTTCATAAATATTCTTTCTTGCTGTGATGTTTATTTATATGCAAGTACTCCTTTCATTACACAAAAAGTTTAAATGTGAAATTCTAAATTCTAAATGCAGTTGCTGAAGAAGGTTAAGTTTAAAGTTTTGTAAAGTAGAATTTATGCTACAACACTAGAATGTTGCAAATTTTCCTTGAATTTGTAATTACATTTAAAATTCAATTGATCAATGCTGAGGGTAGTGATATATCTTGAAAAAAATTGCTTTAAATTTTGATGGCAATTAAAAAAAGAAAATTATTAATCTAAAATTGATGTGTTTTTAATGAATTTCTTTGAATCACAGCAAAATTAATGTTTAAATAAATCATATTGCTCAGAAATTATATCTGATTACAATGTGCAATGTGATAAGCTTTCAAACTTATTTTAATAATGTGTGTTGAACTATGTTATCAATAAATAGTTTTACCATATTGAGGCTGATCTCACGTATTAATTGGTATTTGTTGAAAAATGGCGGCAACAGGCCAGGTCATTGAGTTATTTTGAAAGAATATTATGCAAGGGTGGATATTAACTGGCAGGAATGTTAGTAGGAGTTATAATTACTAAAATGCAATAATTTTATCTTCTGGGACTTATTGTCATTTCAGTAGCAAACTCCCTACCCAATCCGGCTGGTGATGGCCAGTAGACAGAATAGTAGAGTAAATTTTCCAGAATACGTTACATACTCTTTAACATGTTGCTGCACGTCTTGGTGGGAAGTTGCAGTCATATTATCAAGTTATCAGGGTACTAAAATCTCTGCGTGGATAGCTCACGAGCAAGCATACTGGAAAAATGTGAACATTAAACATCAACTTGCCAAAAGTTCCAGGATCTCCTAGAGGGGCATTCGGTTTCTATTCCGTGGAGTTTTTAAAGCAGCAACAAGAATTGGCAAAACCTGTGAATTCTTAGATTAGTAACTTGAAATCCATGGGAAATCACTTCAATGACCCGACTAGAGTGTGAACGGATTATTTTTTTTTAATATGTCTATTCTTCTGCTGCAACTGCCAATATTTTCCTGTCTGAGCATTTCCATTGCATCATATACTTTATCATGCCCAGGCAGGACATTTCTCACATTTCAAGCTATGAATCAGAACATAATTCTAATGGAGTACGAAGTTTAGAACTTACTGAAACTGAGCAAGAGAACTCCAAATCAGTGATTAAATGAAACTGAAGTTTGAGTGCAAGATTTAGCTTATCAAAAAATAGTACTGAAATATCGAGCTTTGAAGTACCATAAAAGAAAGTTTCAATTTAGTATAAGTTTAGATATCTACGGAAACAATAATATCTCTACAACAGGTAAGATTAAACAGTCTGAGGTGAAAACTAAAGAAGAAATTCATTCTGTGGTAAGAGATAAGGATGCAACAGGATACATATGCACATTAAACTTCATTTCAGATAAACGAATTCCATTGAAGTCAACGTATCATGAATTCAGATTGTACTCTTAGGTCAGACAAAGAGGATATATTCTATTCTGAAAATGTTTAACAGTATCGACAGGACAAAGCAACACACACAAATTACTGAAGGAACTCTGCAGGTCAGGCAGCATCCATGGAAACGAAGTAGACAGTTGACGATTCAGGCCAAGACTCTTCAGGACTAGAAAGGAAGGGGGAAGATGCCTGAATAAAAAGGTGGGGGAGGTGACTGAGGTTAGCTGGGACGTGATAGGTGAAGCCCTAGTGGGTAGGATAGGTCATGGGCTGGAGAAGAAAGAATCTGATAGGAGCAGAGAGTGGACCATGGGGGAAGGAAAGGAGGAGAGGATTTGGATGATGTAATAGGCAGATGAGAAGAAGTGAGCAGAGTAGGGAATAGAGGATGGGGGTGAGGGTGAGTTTGTTCACTGGAAAGGGAAATCCATCATGCCATCAGATTGTAGGGTAACCAGATGGAATATAAAGCACTTCCAAAAAGGCGGTGGTGCTTTCGGACCCAGTGGCCTCTTAGAGGACAACCAAAGATGTTTTTTTTTCTTTGTTAAATCTCTTTTTTATGAGCTTAAGACTATACTGGACCCAAAGAACTTCGGGTGCTGCAGGTCTACCGTATCAATGAGCAGTCCGTTGATCAGAGTAGCTGGCTGGAGTGTAGAAGGAGCGGCCTGGCAGATCAGATGTTTTGAAGAAGGACGGAGCAGGTGGATTGGAGGGGAACCAGCTGGTGGGCTGAAGGAGCTGGCTAGTGGGTGAGAGGGGCCGACTGGGTTCAGAGGAACTGACCTGGGTGCAGACCATGCTGCTGTCTACTACTTGAAGGCATTGGAGTTGGTGTGTGAAGGTGGTGTGCAGTGTAACTGTAAGTGACCGTCTTGGACATTTCTCTTGCAATCACAAGACCCCATTGGACAATGATAATGTAAGATGCAGCAAGCCTGTTTCCCTTGTTTGGTGACGAGACAGGCAGTGTGGGAGCTGCATGGTCTCCGTTGTAGTGGGGTCTAGGCCTCAAGCAGCAGGCTTGCCTGCTCCTGCAGTCCAAGTGAGGAGATGCCAGACGAGGTGTAGCATGGCACCCATGCTCTGCTGGGGTCTGTCCTTTCCCGTTGGTGCTGCCCTCCAGTGTTCAATCAGTGATATGACAGGTAGGATTGCCGGAATTGTATCATCAATTTGTGGGACATGTCACTCAGTGTCTTAGACTGTATATGTAGTTTTTTTTTTGCATGACCTTTTCTTGCTGGCTATTTAGAATGTGCTGTGTATGTCTTGCACCTTATCCCCAGAGGAGCATTGTTTCATTTGGCTGTATCCATGTATGGTTGAATGATAATTAAACTTGATTTGATTTCATTGTAAGGGTGGCTTCATCTTGGCTAGTGAGAAGGCCATGGATCAACAAGTCAGAACAAGAATGGGAATTGAAATTAATATCACCACACACAAAACTCGGTCACCGGGAAGTCACGCTTCTGGTGGATGGAGCAGAGGTGCTCGACGAAGCATTCCTCCAATTTATGACAGATCTCAGCAATGTAGAGGAGGCTGCATCGGGGGCAACAGACACAATAGATGACCCCAGCAGATCTGCAGGTGAAGTGTCACCTCATCTGGAAGGACTGTTTGCGGCTGTGAATGGAGATGAAGGAGGAGGCATATTGCAGGAATGAGTGTCTGGAGGGACATTAGTGGGGAGGGATGAATGGGCAAGGGTATCATGGAGGGTGTGATCACTACAGAAAGCCAAGAGGTAGGGAGGTAAAGGTATGTTTAGTGGCAGAGTTCTTTTGGAAATTTGGAATGGTGGAAGTTGTGGAAGATAATGTGTTAGACAGGACAATAGCAACTCAGACCACATCAGTAAAAAGAAGTTAAATACGTGAAAATTCATAACTAGATTGATGAATTAATAACACAAGTAGTGACAAATTAACTTGATTTAGAAATTATTACTAAACTATGATTCTTTGTGTGCGTTCTTGGGAATAAAGTATTCAACTTCACAAAAAGATGGGCAAAGCTAGAAAGGAGGGTAGTTATGTTCATCAAAGATGGAATAAGAAAATGGAGTTTGGTGAAAAACATCTTGAACTGGAAACTGTTAATTTCCCATGAAGAAGAATGGCTTGATAAAAGTAATAAAAAACCAGAAAGCATTGTCTATAAGTCATGGATCAAACTATTTGACATAGTCTAAATCATTACAATGCAAGAATTGTAGAATGCAAGAACAATTGGACACTTGGAATTTCATAAAAACTGGACAAATCAGAATCATAAAAAGTCACTGCAAAGAAATGTACATAACAGGAGAAAATCAAGAGAAGTCAGAAATGAATTCATTACTGAGATACATTAAAGGAATCACCTGGTGCTTATAATATGGGAAAATGTCATATTGAGTTTGAGAGTGATGCAGTTAAATCTGAAACTAGGCCATTTTAATTCAAACAAAACAACCAATGGATGTATGAAATGACTTTCAGAGATAGATTTTGTAATTAGATGAAACTGTGTGAAGATATAACTGTTGACTAAGATACTTCTCTGTGAGGAATATAAACTTCGCTGGAAAAGTACCGGATCAAATCAGATAAAACAAATTGAACACAGAAATGGAGAGAAAGCAAAAGCTTGCCATGTTGCCTAAATAAGCCTGAAGTTTGGAAATAAACGTTTTAAAATTCAGCAACAAAAACCAAAAATTAATAAAGCAGAAATAGAATTTGAAAATAAATTAACAAAAAATATAAAAACAATTTGTAAGAACACTTGAAAGTATGTAAGAAAGGAAAAGTATAACAAAAATACACATGGGTATGTTTATCATGGACAGAGATAAAATTATAATGGGAGATAAGAAAATGATAGAGATGATTAACAAACAAAATATTCCTGAGATATATGGTAACATAAAGGTTAGCAATGTGCTTTACAGTACAGGCAACTCGAATTCAATTCCTGCCGCTGCCTGTAAGGAATTTGTACGTTCTCCCCATGACCCCATGGGTTTCCTCTCTCAGTCCAATGTCCTAGTTTGTAGGTTATTTGGTCATTGCAATTTTGTCCTATGATTAGGCTTGGGTTAAATTGGGGGATTTAGAGTGGTGTGGCCAGGAGGGCTTATTCCACACATAAATAAATATTAAATGCACCTGTTTTGAACTTTCAGCTCTCTGCAAGTGTCTGTGTGATTGGAGAATTAAACAATTACCATTTAATTAAACAATTAAACATTCAAGAAAAGATGGTAAAGAGTAAACTCTAGGTCAGTTCCTCCAATCTGAACAATAAGGAAAATGATAAGTTTCACAAAAGACTATTTGGAAATCACAGTGCATTGAGGCAGAATTGATGTACATTTATGGAAGAGAAACAGAGTCTGAACAATCTATTAGAATTTAATGGACAGGACAAATAAGGAAGGAACAATGAGTATGGTAAATTAGGATTTTTCAGACATTTGATAAATTGGAACAAAGCACATTGTTCACAACGTTAATGTTTGCCAGATTTGGGACTAATATATTAGTATTATTGGCAATTTGTTAATGGAAAGAAAACTCAAGACCTAACAGGCTAACTTTTCTTTTGAATTCAGTCATCCATTTTAATGATTTGAAAGTGTGGGCGATGATGGTATATCAAACTTGTTAATAGTACAAAGTTAAATGGAAAAGAAAGATATGAACATTTTGTAATTGGATAGAAATTAATTAAATAATCAGGCAATAAGCTGGAAGAAGGACTGTAAATATTCAGGTGTAAAATCTTCCACTTTAAAAGAAAAGCTGAATATTTTTGGCAGAAGCATTTAGAAACTAGAAAATATTTTGACTCAATGAAATTTAGATAGCTCCTACACAAAACTATAGAGGATTAGATAAAAGGCATAAAGCAAGTATTAAGGCTAAAGGTGTGTTAACTATTATTACAACACGATTAGAATGTAAGTTTGTATTGTTCCTTACCACGCCTAGTGGTGCACCAGGTGGCAACCTTGTCATTTCTTTAGTACTGTTGTCAGTTTTTTTACAGGGCTAAGCTGCTAGCTCAAAGCTCAACCCAGCACAGATAGAAAGCATGTAAGGAGCCGGCTGGATTCGAACCTGGGACCACTTGCCCCGAAGTCACCACCAGCCACTGTGCCACTACACCATCAGCCAGCTAGAATGTAAGAGTTAGGGGGCTAGAAATACTTTTAAAGGATTCTTTTAGTCAAAAACCCAGTTACTAAACAAGTAGGATCTCAAACAGATTCTGAATTCTCATTGCATATAAGACTTGCATACAGGTAGGTTTTCTACTTTATTCTTTATTCTTACATCGAACACCATTGTCCTACACACACTGATGTCTTCTTCAAGGACCATTACCCACTTGGCTCGATCTTGAATTTGACCTCACTTCCTTCAACCAGCTGGTTACTCTTCCTCGTATCACCCAGCCTCACACAAGCTCTGCCAACTCAATCCAGCCTCAAGGTCCTGATACATCCTTAAATGAATCTCAGACTCATTCCCCAGACTTACTGAGCATCGTCCAAACAATAGCAGAGCTAATGGACGAAAGGCTTTTTTATGCACAGAGCTTGCAGAGCTGACTATAATCCTCACAATATCTAATTGAAATGTTAACTCTGTGTATCTTTCCACAGATGCTGCCTGACTTGCTGCATATTTCTATTTTGATCTCAAGCATGTACAGGTTTTGATTTTCATTTACTGAAAAGCAATGCTTATCTTTTGTACTTTTGTTATTCAGTGTTATGCCTCTAGAGGCGCTATTCATTTTGTATGCAGGTTCATTTAGTACAAACATCACTTCCTGTTCATAAGCTGCTATCATTTCCTATACGGGTTAATATGGATTTCACCTTATAGTATAGTCTTTCTACCTTATAGGTAGAAAGACACCCACCTACATCCACTCTTTACTTGTCCTTCAAACAGCAATATCTTTTCAAAAAGTTTTTTTATTAAAAACACTCAGGAAACCTTCCAGCTCAGATGATTTTTGAGGGGAGTTTTTTTAATTTAATTTTTTTTGCTCAGCATAACAAAACTTCCAATTTCCAGATACATTTACATTTACATTTCTTCCCCTCACAGATATCAGCTATCAGAACACTTCCATCAAAATATAGACATCACCACAACATCCTATACAAAAGCCCTTATTAGTATAGCAGACAGGTTAACATCTACATACTGCAGAAAAGGTTGCCATGTTTTATTGAAACTATTTGTTTCTGAGTGTACCATACATGTCAAAAAGCCCAAAGGAATGTATTCCATGATTAATTTATGCCAAACAAAAAGTCCAGGGGCCTTATCGGGTATTCAACAAAGTAAAATGTTCTTCCTCGCACAAAAAGTCAGGACGTTGAGAAGTTTTTACTGATGTGCATTAATAATATGACTGCTGGGAAAGCCTAACCCTAAGAGAAAAGACACTGGGTCCAGTTCAAGCTCCATCTTCAGAATTGTTTCCATTTTACCCAAAATATTACTCCAGTATGCCTGAGGGGTGGGACAAGTCTAAAAACAGTGGGTGAAAGTTCCAGTGTTTACTTTACATTTAGAACACATTGGAGAAACCTGTCTTAAATTTCAAGAGACGATCTGGAGTCCGATGGGCTCAAAGCAGAATTTTGAGTTGCAATGCTTTAGTTCTGTTACAAACTGAAATCTTCCTTGCATTATCACAGATGTCTTCCCATGTTTCAGCTGTAATTTCTACTCCCAGCTCTCCCTCCCAGACTCTTCCCAGCTGCTCAGCCTCTCCACAGGAACACTCCCTCAGGATGCTGTAAAAAGTAGTAATGAAGACTTCACCCCTAGAACAAAACACCCTCTTTTCTATGTCAGAACTATAGAAATCAGTTGACAATGATGTTTTTTTCTGCATATAATCTCTTATCTGAAAGAAACGAAAAAGATCCTTGTTGGGTATGTTAAATTTCTGTACTATTTGACTAAAAGACATTATCGTTCCTTCATTAAACTAATCTCCAGGATGGAAAATACCCTTAGAAATCCGGTTTAAATCCAGAATCCATTACACCAGGCTGAAAATCTGGACTGCAGGTTATTGAAGTGAAAGTTGATATTTTTGCTGCATTGCCCTCAATTTGTCGCACGCCCTCCAAGCCCTGACTGTATTAATTGTTATTGGATTGCGACAATATTCCTTAACTAGTTTCATCTTATTGAGGAAAAGCAAATTAATAAGAGGGCATTTTGCTTGTGAAGCTACAATGTCTACCCAAATTGAGGAGGGGTCCCTGCAAACCCAGTCACCTACATAAGATAAAAAGGAACTTATTTGATATTTTTTGATGTCTGGAAAATCCAAAACCCCGAGACTACCGGGAAGCTGTAACTTAGACGTTTTAATACTGTCCAGGGTCTTCTTTTGTTCCAGCTGAACGAAACAAACCAGCCATTTATTTTTTCAAGTATTTGTTGGGTAAAAATGACTGGAATCATTCGTATTGGGTAGAGCAGACAAGGAAGAATGTTCATTTTGAGCATAGATATTTGACCAAGCCAAGAAATGGGAAGAGTGCTCCATCGCTCAAGATCCTGTTTGATTTTGTCAAATAACTGTGAAAAGTTAGCTTTGAACAATTGATCAAACATAATTGTGATAAATATGCCTAAGTAAACAAAACCTGTCTGTGACCATTTAAAAGGGAAAACTCCCTGAGTGTCAGGTACCTGCTGCAGATTCCCCAGAGGCATAGCCTCTGATTTAGTAAAGTTAATTTTATAACCTGAAAAGGCGCTAAATGAATTGATGCATTGTATAAGGTGGTGCACTGATATAGCAGGGTTTGATAAGAAAATTAGAACATCATCTGCATACAATGTAATCTTATATGACTTTAGTCCTATGTCCGGAGCAGATATTTTGGGGTCTCGCTGAATAGCCTCAGCCACTGGCTCGACCACTAGTGTGAAAAATAGTGGTGATAAAGGGCAGCCCAGTGGGCTGCCCCTCACAACACTGGACTTATCTGACCTAATACCATTAGTGAGAATCACAGCCAAAGGATCATTATAAAGAACCTTCACCCACCTAATAAAATTATTGCCCAAACCAAGTCGTTCTAAAGTGAAAAAAAGGTACGGCCATTCGAAATGATCAAAGGCCTTTTCTACACCTAAGGAAACCACCAAGCCGTCCACTGCCTGTTGCTGACATGCCTGAATCACATGAACTCTGTTACTTTTTATCATATAACCATAAACCAATTACAGCACGGAAACAGGCCATCTCGGCCCTTCTAGTCCATGCCGAACGCTTACTTTCACCTAGGCACTCAGCCCATAACCCTCCATTCCTTTCCTGTCCATATACCTATCCAATTTTTTTTTAAATGACAATATCGAACCTGCCTCTACCACTTCTTCTGGAAGCTCGTTCCATAGAGCTACCACTCTCTGAGTAAGGAAGCTCCCCCTGGTGTTACCCCTAAACTTTTGCCCCTTAACTCTCAACTCATGTCCTCTTGTTTGAATCTCTCCTACTCTCATTGGAAAAAGCCTATCCACGTCAACTCTATCTATCCCCCTCATAATTTTAAATACGTCTATCAAGTCCCCCCTCAACCTTCTACGCTCCAAAGCATAAAGACCTAACTTGTTCAACCTTTCTCTGTAACTTAGGTGCTGAAACCCAGGTAACATTCTAGTAAGTTTCCTCTGTACTCTCTCTATTTTGTTGACATCTTCCCTATAATTCAGTGACCAGAACTGTCACCGAATTATCATAAAAGAGGATCAAACAGGTTTTCTAAGAGGCCATAGATCATCTACCAATATCAGAAGATTACTTAATGTGGTTCAGGCATGTCAGCAACAGGCAGTGGACGGCTTGGTGGTATGAGAGGTGTTTAACTCTCTGCCTTAGCTTTGCATGCAACATATTGCAAGGGCAGAATATATTTTTATGGATGAAATGATCTAAGTTTTAGGCATTTATTTTAAATCTGCCAGATTCTAAAATTAGAAGTGTAGAGACAGACAACTTATCAGTGACAGGATACAATTAAAGGTTTTACAAAACTACTTGTCTAAATCTACTAATAACATATATGCATACACACACATACGAATAAACTTTTCTCAGGCTTCCAGCCGGATACAAGTATCAATTATAACTGAGGCTTCAATGACAAACTCCGGTATTTTTACAGGGATGATGTTTTATATATATATATATATATATATACATACATAATTCAGTGTGTTATTTGGCAGTAAAACTACAATATGGAGAAAAAATGGAAAAAAATTCACGACGTGAGTCTTTTGCCATTTTATGAAGTACAGGTATATGCACATTAATAAATTCCTATTATTAACTCTGGAAATATTCCTTTCATCGATCTGTGAATGGAAGGTAAAATAAGCAATTATTATTGTAAGGAACAAACCTTGCCAAGACTGTCTATTATTGAAGATGTCACATGATTTATAAAACTTATGGGTAGTCCTTTGTATCTCATAATCCCTATTGCTAATGAGGCCATGTTTTCCCTTCACGCTGCAGAAGTAAAATTCAGCTCTGGAAGTACATTGCAGCGTGTAATAATAACTTTCTAATTTTAGAGAGACCTAACTACATAATATGTAGATACAAAGTGACATCCAATTTGGGTGTTTATGTTCTATACATTCTTGTCATCGCAGACTATTTCATTATCTCCAAGCTCTCTAGGTGACCCTTCAATTGCCATAATCACATTTTGTTTTGAATAGGGGGACAGTCATGGCATATGTTAAGACAGTCCCTGGCATGACATACGGAAAACATATCTTCAGTGAAATGTTGCAGGGTCTGTGGACTGTCTAATTGGATAATTGTGGGTTTGCTGATGCACCTTGGGCGCAGGCAGTATTTCTATTGACAAATTTGCCAGAAATCTTCTTTGTCCTCCTGCTTCCTAAGAGGAAAAAAGAGTTTCGAAAAGAGTGTTCTTCTTACTGAGGTGCCATTGCATGTCACAGAGAAATTCTTCTGACTGGTAAAATGAACTGAGAAAATAATCTGGAGATTAAAGCATGATGCAATCACAAACAATGCAATGAAAGGAAATCAAAATGGATGTAAAAATGGCATTGCAGGGCTTTGTGAAAAGCAGGAAACGATTTCTGTTGGCATTGCACAGTTGCTAAATTTAGGGTGCTGATGCAATTGCAGAGCAGTGCACTGATTTCCTGTTTTCCAAGTCAAAGTCAGTTGAAATACATGGTGGCATACCACTATTTGCATCTTTGATTGCTGTAAACAACTGCTACTAGTGGATTAACAATCGATTCCATCACCATAGTTTTATTTTGGTCTGCTCTCTTTATCCACTTTATTTTGTATACATTTCTTATTCTAACTTACAGTAATTTTGTTATGTATTGCATTGTACTGCTGCCATAAAACACGTCTTTTTTTTGAAAATTCTGTAACGTTAGTGTGCTTCTATTGGTTATGAAAGTTCAACTCATGGCATAAATTAATGGAAAAACATGGCAATTACTACAATTTTTAAATAGATGTTCCAAATATATAGAAGAACAAATGTTCTAATTAGCATCTTGAGCTGGTGTATGGTTTCCACCACCAGAGCAATGGGCTGTTCAGCTGAACTGTCCATCCTGACCAAAATATCTATCTTTGCCAGTTCCATTTGCCTGTGCTTAGCTTACATTCCTCTAAACCCTTCTATCCATGTAGATGTTCAAATACATTTTAAATATAATTGTTCCCACTTCTACTGTTTTCTTTGGGAGCTTGTTCCGTGTACTCAACACTCTCTGTGTGGAAAAAAATTGCTTCCCAGGTCCCTTTTAAATCTTTCCCCTCACCTTTAATCTATGCCCTCGAGTTTAAGGTTCCTTCCACCAGCATTTTTTTAAAATCCATTTGACGAGCATAGCCTGGATCTCAATGTGAACTAATCTTCCAGAATAGCCTTTCATGTGGTACAAGATATCCTATCAAGACCTCACTAATGTCCAAAAGACACAGTCTACAATTTTCCATGCACAAAGCTATGCTGACTATCCTTGCCTTACCAAATGTTGATCGATGACATCCCTCAGAATACTCTGCACTAAGTTCCCCATCACTGATATTAGACTCACTGGCCTGTCGTTCCCATGCTTGTTTTTACAACCCTCCTCAAATAAGTGCACAACATGAGCAATCCTCCAGCTTTCCAGTTCTCACAGGTGTCTAAAAATTTTGCAAATAACTCTGTTAGGGTACTTGCAATTTTTTCCTTGGCTTTCCATAATACCCTTGGATTCACTTGATTATGTCCTGGGGATTTACCCACCTTATTATGCCTTATGGCTGTCAGTGGTTGCTAGGTTAAATGGTCATTATAAGTTGTCCGGTGATGATACTAGGGTTAAATCAGGAGTTGCTGGGAGGCGTGGCTGGAAGGGCCAGAAGTGGCTGTTCTGTGCTCTATTTTCTGTGCTCTATCTCAATCAATCTCTTACACCGCTGCAATTTGGATATGTTCCAATACTATTCATTTCCCGAAATTCCTTAGCTTCTGTGATCTTCAAAAATGCTATTTTCTTTAAGCTTTTTTGCTTCACTTCATAGTGAGCACATGAGACCTACTTGTGAGGCTTAGCAGCTATACGAACACTTGCTATTGCATAACCTATTCATGAAGTTCAGTAGTACTTCTCTGAAATAATTTCTTTGTAAATTCAATCACTGCTTATATTACTGAATTTCTCATGGTATTAGAAGAAGAAAGGAAAAGAAATTTAACTTACACTCATTTCTGGATCAGAAGTGCATCGTGACTTGAATACAGGAGGGAGAGGCTATGAGAAATTTGTGCTCATGCCTCAGTCATTTAGTACTGCTCAAGCAGCCCTTGAAACTTCTGTTGTTTATCGGTAGCTTGGTAATTTGTAAGTGGGGAGTAGTGATGAGAATTAGGCGTCAGAAATGCTATTTAATCATGGTCTGCACCACTTATAAAAGAGGGATACTTGCAGACTGAATTGAAACTACGCAGGGTCTGCAGACATTATTCTTTGCCACTTCAAGCTGACTCCTGGGAGACTGACCAGAGGTTCAAACCTTCAGAAAGCAAAAGGTACTAAAGCAGTTTGCCTAACATCAGTAGTAAGTCACCTTCTATTGCATTCTTCTCTAAAGCGAAATTGTTAAACTTGAAAGAATGGTAACTGGTTTAGGCCTGTTTTATTACAGAGCTTGACATTTCATTCCTTCCCATTTATCAGATAGAATTCAAACTGACATTTAGAAATTATCGGTGCTTTAATCAGATAATCCTCAGAACATATAAAAAATGTTCAGGGCCTCATTGATATTGAAAGGAATTTAAAAGTCATGGTACCATACCCTGCTGAATGGACATATATGTAAGTTGAATTATTTTCTGGTTAGTTCAAATCTAGCAGTGTTTTTGAATGTAGATGACCAATGGTGGGGTGAGGAGAATTAGTAAGTTTGCAAATAGGGAGATACTGAGTTAAGGTGAATACCACACTGGGATTTGTTTAATCAAGTCTGTTTAACTTGCCTCAGAGGTGTTGTGAAAGCTGCAGCTGTAGCTTGTGATTGGTATGACTAAAATTATAGAAGGGTTATGCTGCTGAATGTTACTGCACAAGACTCTGGTCTTCTGTCCACTAATGTGTAGGACATGCAGCAAATTGAAAAGACACTCACATTCAATGCAACTTGCATGAAGTCCCTGATTTTCAAATACTTTTCATTTGCAATCAAAGTTAGGTTGTATAGCATTCTGTAATACAATAATGTTCTCCTCATGGCTTTTTGGAAAGAATTATCCATTACCTGCTAAACATCCTAGAAAACAAAAACAATTTACCAAACTTTTCCAGATCATTATCGCTTTAGCAATATTTTCAGAGAGCAGACACTGGCAATTATTCAACCCATCTCAATGTATCTTATGCTCCTTTATTTGCTATTTTTACCAACTACTTTTTTGCCTGCACCATGAAGGCTATTGTTTTAATGACCTAGATTCTGCAGTAAACTTTACTGAGTAATGATGAGTAATACTGCATCATTACTCTGTGTAACTACAGCAAGAGATTTATGTGCATATATTGTTATCAGTGTTGTCACAATCTAGTACACTTTCAGAGGCTGTATTGTTTTTAGACTTGTCTAGCACAGTCGAGCTAAAATCACTTGAACTGTCATTTGTGTTTCTTGAAAATTAGTCCTAAAGTAAAATACATCACAAAATTTCACATGGTTTCTGTGGTCTGTGTCTTTTGAATGGTGTTCTAAACAAAGTTGTCACCTAAGAAACTATCTAGCCATTAAAAAGAAATTATATTATGCATTTGCATTGTGATTTCCTTGCATAAATACTTTAACACTGGATTTTAAAGCCAGAGAGTGGTAGATCTGTGGAATTCATTGCCACAGGAGGCTGTGGAGGCCACGTTTTTATGTATATTTAAGGCAAAGGTTGATAGATTCTTGAATGAGCAGGGCATGAAGGAATCCGGGGAAAAGGCATGAAACTGGGCTGAGAGGAAAAATGGATCAGCCATGATGAAATGACCTAATTCTGCTCCTTTATCTTATGGTCTTTTGACTTTTAAATTGTTTTATATAATAATTCAGCTTTTAAGTTATTTATGATGTTTATTTAGCACTAAAATCTCCAAATGTTAATTAAAGTTCATCTTGATTTGTGGTACTTTTCCCATAGATGCTGCCTGACCTGCTGAGTTCCACCAGCATTTTGTGTGTGTTGCTCAGATTTCCTCTTGTTAGCGATTTGATTATTACTGTGTTAAGTCTCTCCCAGGGATGCCTACCCTGAAGAAGTTAAATCTTCCCTTTGATGGGAGCTCAGTAAAACTCTCTCTCGTTGCACCCCCGTTGTTATCCCTGCTGCTCTCCAAATCTTTGACCACATGAATTCCCAGCTCTTTACCCATCCTTCCCCCTCCGGGTTTCATCTATTACCTGGTGGTTCTCTCTCCCCTCCCTCCACCTAGTAAATCTACTCCTCAGCTTTTTTTCTCCAGTCCTGCTGAAGGGTTTCGGCCTGAAATGTCGACTGTACTTTTTCCACATATGTTGCCTGGCCTGCTGCGTTCCTCCAGCATTTTGTGTGTGTTTCTGACTGTAGGAATTTTTTCACATGATTGACTGCACTGCCGTCATAGCTACTGGGGTGAAGAGATACCACAGATGTTATACTTTATAGTAAACAACAGCTTATTTTTTAACCATTACTTTGGGTATATTTTATCCCAGTCAACAACAACTGCTGTTGCAAATTTTTTGCCAGCCTCTCCTGCCCTCCCTTTTAACAAAGACTTTCCCTTTTATTTTACCCACTTCCTTTATTTCCCCATCTTTAATATTTGCTTTAAATCTGTTGCAGGTTCTGAAGAAAGGTTAGCATGAAAAATTGGCAAATGCTGTTCAACTTGTTGAATAGCCTCAGCATAATCCATTTATGTTCCAGCAGGTCCTTGGTTGGAATAAATTACTCTTCAAAGTGCGACAGCAACTGAAGATTTTAGTTGGTTATCAACCTGCTGTGATAACATACTCTAGAATCAGAGGAGTCCAATGCTCACTAATCAATTATTCATCATGAATAAGATAATTAGTTAACTAAGGCTACATCCACACTAGACTGGATAATTTTGAAAATGCCGGTTTCGCATAAAAACAATAGGTGTCTGCACCATGTGTTTTTGAAAATATCTCTATCCACATTGAAACGGAGATTTCGGCGAATCTCCTCCTACTGGGCATGTGCAGGACGCATCTACCGAAAACAAGCAACGTGTTTGGTGTCGAATCTCGCTGTGAAAGAGTTGGTGCGCATTTGTCCAGTTACAGACTAGAAAAACTTAAAATGACAGATAGCCGTTGGCTCTCACGCAGGAGAACTTAAAAGTAAAAAAAACAAATACTGGAGCGTATGGAGGCAACAGGGAGTTCACAGACAGATTGACCCGGCTGATAGCGAAAAGAAGAACTGACTAACTCTGTTGCATTAATAAAGCACCTTGTTAAATGTATGAATGTTTTAATGTCTGCGTCAGTGTTATCTTGTATTTCCATACAATGTTACATTAGGTTGTTACACATCTATTGTCAGAGAAGTACTTGCATAAATAGGTAAACCACCTTCACATGAGCAAGGACAGAAAACAGGGCAAAGTGAGTATACTTATTTATTCAGTAAGTTATGGGTCAAAGTATTTGGTGAGTATAGTTCTAACTCTTCTGACTTCAGTCTCTTTGCCGTCTGCTCTGAAATTGTTAGGTTGCGTTAAAGAAAACAATGAAATAGCACGCTGCCGTCTGATAGCGTTTTCAAAAGTCTCCGGTTACCCCGTCCACACCGATCTGCTCGAGCAGCGTTTTCAAAAATACCCACCCTGGAAAGCGTTTCTGAAAAGCTCCAGTTTCGGGGGATGAAAACGCCGTTTTAGTTCGGAGGGTAAAAACGAAGCGAAAAAGCTTCGGTTACGGATTTATCTGGCGTAGTGTGGATGTAGTCTAAATTTGTCTTTGAATTTTACTCCCTTTAACCTGGCTGGAATCGTCCCCCTTTCACAGTGAATGCCTGAAGGATATAGCTCACAGTTTGTGCAGAATACAAAGGTTTTTCAACTCTTCCTCCTAATTGGCAAATTAGCATTTCATTGACAGTAATTTTCTGCATGCATCTATTAGTTCATTCCTGAGACTTCAGAGATTTTTTTTGTAATCTGGAAAAGCTGTGCAAAGTTTTGAGGATTTGAAAAGTTAATTGATTTCCACAAGCAGCCTCATTTGTGAATATTCTGGTGAAATACTTTTTCTAGTGACATCCCAAGTATAAATCACCTCAAACTGGTCCTTCTCAGAAAACCTAATGTCTCAAAACTGTAGTGCAAGATTCCACCAACTGCGCTGGTTTGTGATCCCTGCCAATTATTTTTACCCCTTTAGGCATAGAGGCGTTGATATGAGCATTGTAAAAGCTTTTTTATCACAGAGAATCTATAATTTATCACTTTCAATTGGAGAGGGAATTGGAACCAAGCTGTCAGAACTTTCAGCAGAGAATTGAATGGACATCAGGGTGAGAATATTTGCAGTGCTGTGGGTCACAATCAGTAATAAGAACATAAGATATAGGAGCAGAATTAGGCCACTTGGCCTACCGAGTCTGCTCCATCATTCTTTTGTGGCTGATCTATTACCCCTCTCAGTCCCACTCACCTGTCTTCACCCTGTCACCTTTGAATCCCTGGACTAACCAAATACCAATTAACACCTGCTTTAAATATACTCAATGACTTGGTCTCCACTGCTATACATAGCAATGAGCTCCACAGATTTCGCTAGGTAAAGAAATTCCTCCTCACCTCTGTTCTGAATGGACATTCATTATTCTGAGGCTGTGCCCCCTGGTTATAGACTCACCCACTACAAAGGAAACATCCTTTCCACATCCATTCTATCCAGGCCTTTCAACATTCAATAGGTTTCAATGAGATCCTCCTCACTCTTGTGAACTCCAGTGCTTACAGGCCCAGAGCCATCAAATGCCTGTCTGACATTAACCCTTTCATTCCCAATATCATTCTTGTGAACCTCCTCTGTACTCTGTCTGGTAGAAGCACATCTTTTCTTCAGTAGGGGGGCCCAAAGCTGCTCACAATTCTCAAAGTCTGACCAATACCTTATAAAGTCTTAGCATCACATCCTTGCTCTTATATTCTAGTCCTCTCAAAATGGACGCTAACAATGCATTTGCTTTCCTAACCACCGACTCAACCTGCATATTAACTTTATGGAATCTTGTACTAGGATACCCGAGTCTCTTGGCACATCAGATTTTTGAATTTTCTCCCCATTTAAAAAAACGGTCTGACCTCTAGATTTTCCAGCGAAGTGCGTGACCACACACTTCCCTACACTATATTTGATCTGCCACTTCTAATTTACTGCCCAGTTGACAACTTAAGTGTTAAAGTTGTTATTATTGAAAATGAACTTTAACAAAATTTGCTTGAAGATCAAGGTTTTGAGAGCATTATGAGTATCTCTTGTTTTTTCTCAAAGTGGAGATTATAGCAATTTACCTGTCAAACATTGTTGAGAAGATTCTGGAGATAACCTGCCTAGATTTCTGAATGTCTCATCTTGTGGCTTGATATCAAGTGACTTTTGTTTTGACAATTGGAAGTACAATATAAATGAAAGCTGTTGTTATTCAGAAAAATTTTCTCAAATTATTCACTAAATTTGTCATTATGTTCACAATACATTGAATTCAAGCTTTTTTTTAAAGAATGATGTATTTACCAAGGGAATGCATATAAAATAGTTACTTGCTTTTTCTCATGAATTTTGATGCGCAAGGGCATATGTAATAATATGCAGTATTTTCTTCACCCCATTATCTAACATTGGGCCAATCAATGCCATTCTGATCTTTTCTTGGCTGTATAGTGACTGGTTTCTTTTGACAATTTTTCAATAGCATGGATCTGCAACAAAAAAGAAATCAGAAGTAAATAGGTAACCTTTCAGTTTATGACTAATTCAAAGGATTCAAGGATTCAAAGTACATTTATTATCAAAGTACGTACTGAGATTCATCTTCCTCACTAATACATGAAACTTCACAGCTCTACAATAATGACAACAAATGTAGAGCATACTGTATGTTGCTTTGTATTCAACTTTATGGCAGCACGAGTGTAGCATACCAGGTATCTGAAGATAAACTTAATCTTCTGCTGTGAAGACAATATCATTTTTACTGGAGATAAGAAAAGAAAATCTCTTCAGCTCTTCACATTTTCTAGATTCAAATTCTTATCTAAATTATTTAAATCACCTGTCATCCTACTCTTTACAGAAACAATGAAATTCTCTAAATAATAAAAGCTTGGAAAGGGAAAGACAGTTATTAAGTAATTTTATTTGAAAATGTTTAAAGACAGGTGACAAAAGAAAAAAAAATTCACTAATTATTAAAAACTTAAGCAAGGTAAAACAGGATATTTTGGGCAATGTGACACATTTGCAGAGTCTGGTGATTTTCAGTAACTTCTGTTGGAGCAAGCATTACAGTTCTCTCACTGCAGGCATCAGCAAATGGCTGGATAGGTACTGCTGTTAGTACCATTTCAGCAGTATCTTTTCTTTATAAACATGGATGTAAATAGTGGCCCCTGGGACTGATTCAAGAAGTAAATTATTCTTCCAAATCATTTTGACATTTTTCTGGCGGATAGTCTGGCAAAATCTTCCATAATTCACCGGAGGTTTTGAACTAAGGCACAGAAAGGAGACATCTCTAAGGGCAGGAGACACATGAGACCAGTGTTCAGGAGGTATTGAGAGTATGAGAGTATGATGTATGACCTATCTTTAAATTTTTGATTACAGAGTGGTATACCTTTATGGGTTATGCTATAACATTTTGACCAATTTTATTATAATATATTTTCATATGATGTAATATGACCCTGTTCCAAGTTCATTTGATTTCCCAGCTTTTAGCTTATGTATGTTGAGAGGACCGGAAGTGACGGCATTGATGAATATTTATTCTTGTGAGATATTATAAACAGCCCCCTTTTTTTTCTCTCTTTTGTTTTGCTTCTTTTTTCTTCTATATTAGTTATTAGTTATTAGATTAGTAGTTTAGCTAGTTTTGCATTATATATATATATTTTTTTGTTTTTTTTTTCTTTCTTTTTTCTGTTTTTTTATATCATATATTATGAAATATTTAGACTTACCATGTTCATACATATATTGTATGGCTTATGTCTTGGTAAACTCATTTATATTGTAACTATTGTTTATGTTTTTTTTCATAAGTAATGGAATTTGTATGTTTGTAATATCTTTATCAATATATCATTTGTATTCTGTCCATATTACTAATAATAATATTTAGAAAGAAAAAGATAATATATGAATGTACACAAGTTATGTTGAGATGTATCTATGTGTTGCACTCTGTAAATTTTTTTTTCTTCTGAATAAAAATATTGTAAAAAGAAAGGAGGGATTGAGAGGAATTAGCAATGATGTCATTGTCAGGAGTTTAGTTGTAAGAACATGAGAGAAATGTAGTAACTAGTTCAGTGAAGTATCAGTAGAAGTAAGTTCTGCCTTCAAAAAGTGTATCTTACCAATAGACCACTGGTCTCATCCACAGCAACACACCAAATGCTGGAGGAACTCCGCAGGTCAGGCAGCATCAATGGAAATGAATAAACAGTCAATGTTTCAGGCTGAGAACCTTCATCGGGACTGGAAGGGGAGGGAGAAGATGACAGGTAGCTGGAAGACGATAGGTGAAGCCAGGTGTGTGGGAAAGGTGAAGAGCTGGAGAAGAAAGAATTTGATAGGAGAGGTAAGTGAACCATGGGAGAAAGGGAAGAAGGAGGGGCAGCAGGGGGATGTGATAGGCAGGTGAAGAGATGACATAAGAGGCCAGAATAGGGAATAGAAGAACAAGGATGGGGGAGGGAAATGAAATTACCAGAGTGAGAACTCAATCTTCATGCCATCAGGTTGGAGGCTACCTGGATTGAATATGTAGTGTTGCTGCTCCACCCATGAGAGTAGCCTCATCATTGCAAAACAGGAGGCCATAGGCCAACATGTCAAAACAGTAATGGAGATAGTAATTAAAATGGTTGGTCAACAGGAAACTCTGCTTTTCACAGATGGAGTGGTGGTGCTTGACAAAGTGATCCCCAAATTTATGTCGGGTTTCACCAATATGGAAGAGGCCACATCAAGGACACTGGATACAATAGATGACCCCAACAGATTCACACGTGAATTGTTGCCACACCTTGTAGGACTATTCAGGGTCCTGAATGGAGGTAAGGGAAACAGTTAATGGGCAGGTGTAGAATTTCTGTTATCTGCAGGGATATGTGCCAGGAGGGAGATTAGTCAAAAGGGATGAATGGACAAGGGAATCATGGACGGAGTGATCCGTATGGAAAATAGAGAATGGGGGGGGGGGAGATAAAAATGACTTTGGTGGTAGGATCCTGTTGAAGATGATGGAAGTTACGGAGAAATGATGTGTTGGATGCGGAGCCTCATGGTGAGATAGGTGAAGATAAGAAGTCTATCTCTGTCAAGGTAGTGGGAAGATGAGGTGAGCATGAATGTCTGAGAAATGGAGGAGATTCTGGTGATGGCAGCATCAATGGTGGAGGAAGGGAAACCCTGTTCTTTAAAGGAGGACATCTCTGATATCCTGGAAAGGAAAGATCCATTCTGGAAACAGATGTGATGGAGACAAAAGAATGAAGAAAAGGGGTAGGCTTTTTACAGGAGACAGAAAGGGATGAGATACAGTATACAGGTAGTCAAGATACCCATGGGAGTTGGTAGGTTTATAAAAGATGCCAATAGACAGAAACCGAGAGACCAAGAAAGGGGAGAGAGGTAGAAATAGATTTAAGGGCAGTGTGGAATTTGGAGGCAAAGTTGACAAAATTGACAAGCGTAGTATGGGTGCATGAAGCAGCACCATTCTAGTCATCGACGCAGCAAAGAAAGAAAATGGGGAGTATTACCAGAGAAGGTTTGGAATATGAAATGTTCTATGTAGCCATGAAAAGTCAGATATAGCTGAGGCCCACGAGGGTGCCCATGGCTACTCATTGAGTTTGGAGAAAGTGGGTGGAGCCAAAAGAGAAATTTCTGAGGCTGAGGACCAGTTCTGCCAGTCGCAGGGAGGAACTGATAGAATTTTTTGATGATGTTTTCTGGTGACATTATCATCAAGAATGGCAGCTTAAGTCACTAGCTCCTCTGGAAAAACGCGTATTAAGCCCCATTTACCCATCAAATATAGTATTTTCAAAACATATTTGAACTGAAAAGAGGGGCAAGAATGGGGAAAAGGAATGGAAATTAAAAAAGCGACACTGCAGAGCCTGTGGCCGAGAGGAGTGCAGCGAGCCGCTCTCCTACACGACTGCGTGCTAGCGAGGTGGACGCTGGGCCTCGTTCAGGCGAAGCGGCAAATATGATCGAAATTCTGAAAGAGATAAGGGAGTTCCAGAAAGAAATAAAGCAGCAACTACATGATATTAAGTCAAAGCTCGCCAACATCAATCAAAAAATAGCGGTGGCAGAGACTCAAAATGAGAAAGTGGAAGATCGTGTTCAAAACGTGGAACGGATACTGAGTAAGACAATAAAAATATTAAATCACCAAGAAGGTAAACTGCTTGACCTGGAAGGAAGATCATGGCGGAAAAATATCAGAATCGACAACGTTCCTGAAGGAGCAGAGGGCACGTCTATGACGGAGTTTGTCGGAAAGTTACTGCGGGATGCGCTGGGTCTTCCCTCGGCTGGAAATCAAAAGAACGCATCGTGCGTTAGTCCCGAAGTCCACCCAAGTTAAGCCATGCTCAATAATAATTAAATTGCTTCGGACAGCACTAAGGCGGAGATTCTACGAAGGGCCTGGGGTAAGAAGAGAGTGTTTTTAGATGATAAATTAATATATCTCGACCAAGATTACACCCCCCCCCCCCCCCCAGCGGTCCTCCAGAAATGCAAAGAATACTCTGAAGTAAAGTGAGTACTAAAGCAAAAAAAATTAGATTTCAAACTCCGTACCCTGCTAAACTTCAAGTGTTTTATAACAACGGGACACGGTTATACCAGACAGTGGAAGAGGTGACTACAGACATGAAGGCCAGAGGGTTGCCTGTCAGTGTGTAAAATGAAGGAAAGCCTGGCTGAGGAATTATCTCGCTCCGCTCGGGAAATAGTGTGAGAGTAGAGAAGGCAGGAGACGGGAGGAGGCCGAGAGAAATATATCAGGAAGAGACCGGGAGTTTCCCAAAGACAGTCCTCACCTCCTTTAGAAGAGCCAAAGTTTTGGTTAACTTTAAAAATGTTGAGAAGCTAAACGGAAACAAAAGTAGACGGTGATATACCTATCTCAAGAAATACTTATTATAATGTGGATTTTATATTACTTAGTTGTTATTCTTTATTCGCTCACTTACTCCTTTTTCCCCACCAAAATGAGAATATATATATGTGTGCATATATGTGTATGTATGTAATATATGAGTGTGTGTATATATAAATACATATATGTGTGTGTGTGTGTGTATATATATATAGGAGGAGTACACAGGGAAATCTTTTCTGTGTAATGAATTTGTTCACTGACTTTTATGAATACTACAATGGGGGCCCTCAACTCTCAAGTAGGAGGGGTTATCCCCCGCAGCTAGACATTTCCTCTAGCTCAACGCAGGGTCATCTACTAGAGACCTCAGCCTTGGAGTCACACGCACGTTGCCATTTTTGTTATTATTTGCTTTTCTTGGTTCTTATTTGTTCAGGGAGTAGGTCGATTAAGTTTTATTCTAATTTCAATGACACATTGACAGATGAATACAGATTTCTAAGGACAAGGTAAAATTCATTTATTTTAATGTCAAAATGGGCTATTAAATCCAATAAAACATAAGAGAATTTTATCCAAAATGAAAAAAGAACAAGCCCATGTAGAATATTTACAGGAAACTCATTTAAGTGAGAATGAGCATAAAAAACTAAAGAGAATGGGCTTCACTAATTTGTTTTTCTCCTCATATAAATCAGGACATAGGAGAGGAGTTGCTATTCTTAACTCAAGTAAGCTAAATTTTGAAGAAGTATTTGAAATGGGAGATAAAGAGGGCAGATATATTCTGGTAAGGGGGAATATAGATGGAAATTCAGTAACTCTATTGAATATATACGCACCCCTGGGAAGTGAGATTGGTTTCTTTCAGAAAATTACTGATAATATGGTAACGGAAACAGAAGGTCTCCTGATATGTGGGGGAGACTTACATTTACAATTACAACCAAACTTAGACTCTTCCAATAGAAAAACCTATGAAACAAGATCTTTACGCAAGAAAGTTAATACACTTTTTGAGGATGTTGGTTTAATTGATATATGGAGGGACCTTTTCCCTGACAGAAGGGATTACATTCATTATTCTGCTCCCCATTCTGCATATACAAGAATAGACTATTTCATAACATTTGGGAAAGACAATGACAAAATAAATACCTGTGGAGTTGGGACAATAGATGTAAGTGACCATGCAGCTATATATTTATCTTTTGATTTTGACCTACAACCAAAGAATACTATATGGAAGCTAAATTCAAGTCTACTCAATGATCCATACTTTAAGGAACAAATTAAAAAAGAAATTTGTCTCCACTTAGAATTTAATGATAATGGAGAGGCTTCTCCTCCCATTTTATGGGATACTCTGAAGGCGGTCTTAAGAGGGATAATTGTAGCGCTATCTTCATATAAGAAAAAAATATGGAATAAAACAGAGGAATTACAAAATAGGCTGAAGGAACTAGAGAAAAAACACAAATTGAATTTGGCACAGGATACTTTAGGGGAAATTAAAAGAATTAAGAAAGAAATTAAAAGTTTGGCTATGCAAGAAATCAGGAAAAAACTTAATGCTTCTGAAACAGAGACATTATGAAAGTGGATCGAAATCTATGAAAATACTGGCGTGGAAACTGAAAAAATAAGATAGCAGAAAATACAATTAATAGAATTAAGCTAAGAGAAATTCAAAAAACACAAAATGCTGGCAGAACTCAGCAGGCCAGACAGCATCTATAGGAGGAGGTAGTGAGGACATTTTGGGCCGAAACCCTTCATCAGGAGTGAAGTAACATGGGATGGTGGAGAGGGGATAAGAAGTGGGGTGAGGGATGGAGAGCTGGGAAGTGATAGGCTGGAGGGAAATGGGCAAGGGGGAAGGTGGAGAATTATGGGAAATAAAAGAGAAAGAAAGGTAGGGGTGGGGGGGGGGAGATTATAGTGAGGGGGGAAAAAGAGACAGAAAGAGAACCAGACTAAAATAATAGATAAGGATGGGGGTAAGGATGGAATTCCACAGACCTCTCCCACTCCGACATGTCTGTCCATGGCCTCCTCTACCGTCAAGATGAGGGCACACGCAGGTTGATGGAGCAATACCTTATCTCCCTCCTACCTGCTGGCATGAACGTCCAACTCACAGACCTCCGCTGATACCCTGCCCCCCCTTACCCCCACCCCTATCTATTATTTTAGTCTGGTTCTCCTTCTCTTTCTTTTTTCCCCCCTCACTATAATCTCCCCCCAGCCCTACCTTTCTTTCTCTTTTATTTTCCATAATTCTCCACCTTCCCCCTAGCCCATTTCCCTCCAGCCTATCACTTCCCAGCTCTCTACTTCATCCCTCCCCCCCACTTTTTATCCCCTCTCCACCATAACATGTTACTTCACTCGTGATGAAGGGTTTCGGCCGGAAACATCGTCACTACCTCCTCCCATAGATGCTGTCTGGCCTGCTGAGTTCTGCCAGCATTTTGTGTTTTTATTTATTTCCAGCATCTGCAGATTCACTCATGTGTGTAAGTGAAATTCAAGAAGCTTTTGAAGTGTTTTACAAAACTCTATATTCCAAAGTTCCGGGGGAAGCATAACCCAAATTGACACCTTCTTGAATTTTCTAGAGATACCCACTTTAAGAGAAGAACAAAATAGAACAATGACTGCTGACATAACTGAAGTTGAATTAAAAGCTGCAATAAGTAGGCTTAAATTAAGCAAGTCACCAGGATCAGATGGGTATACTACAGAGTGGTACGAAGAATTTAAAAATGAGTTAATTCCTGTTTTACTCCCCACACTGAACTGGGCTCTAAAAAAGGCACAAATGCCACCCAGTTGGAAGGAAGCGATAATCTCAGCTATACCAAAAGAAGGCAAGGATAAAATGGAATGCGGGTCATTTAGACCAATATCCGTTCTTAATGTAGATTATAGATTATTTACCTCCATCATGGCCAAACGATTAGAGGAGTTTCTACCCATACTGATATGTAACGATCAACCAGGTTTTATACAACAATACCAGACACAAGACAATATACGAAGGACATTTCACATTATGGATCATATACAAAAAAATAAAATCGAAGCAATAATGATAAGCATGGATGCTGAAAAAGCATTTGATTCAGTTAATTGGAATTTTCTTTACAGTTTTACATAGATTTGGTTTCCAAGACACAATTATTAAAACTATACAGACAATATATGACAATCTTACTGCTAGGATTAAAATCAATGGGTATTTATCAAATAGTCTTACCCTAGAAAGGGGCGCAAGACAGGGTTGTGCATGGTCACGGTCAATTATCAGGATACAAGATCAACATATATAAAACCCAATTACTTTCATATTACTATAGCCCACCAAAAGAAATTGAAAGTAGATACCCCTGGGCTTGGCACACAGAGTCTTTCAAATATTTGGGCATCATTATGCCAAAAGATTTGGCAAAATTATCAGAATGTAATTATCAGCCTTTATATAAAAAAGTTAAGGAAGATGTGGCAAGATGGAACCTGATTCCTTTTTTTGGTCTCAGTTCAAGGATTGAGTCTATTAAAATGAATATACTGCCCAGACTGTTATATCTCTTTCAGACCCTACAAATAGAGATTAATCAAAATCAGTTCAATGAATGGAACAAGATGTTATCAAGGTATATTTGGCAGGGTAAAAGGCCTAGAGTTGGTTTCAAAACATTGCAATTAGCAAAGGAAAAGGGGGATGGGGCCTACCTTCTCTTAGAGATTATTATTTTGCAGCACAGTTGAGAGTTGTGATATGTTGGTGCAACCTATCATATGACGCTCAATGGAAAAACATTGAGGAGCAGGTACCTCCCATCCCCATCCAAGCAATTTTGGCCAATAACAACCTGCAAAGGTACATAAATACTACTGATAACCCATGGATGAAATTGACTCTTAAAATATGGAAAACTACTATAAAAGAATATAATCTAGAGGGAGATATTGCAATTCCTAAATGGTGTGCATATGACTCGGATTTTACACCAAATAAATTGGATGCTAAATTTAAGGACTGGACAGCTAAAGGAATAACAGTTCTTTGCAACATAATGAAAGAAGGAACACAGTTCAGTTTTGAAATATTTTAAGAGAAACACTTATTAGAAAAACCAGATTTTTATAGATATTTACAGATGTGACAATATATTAATAAGATGCTTAAAAGTGTAACCAATGTAAGTACATGCTTGACAGAGCTATTTAGAAAAGCATATAATTCAGATAATGGTAGTAGAATCATTTCAAGCATGTATAAGGGGTTGTCAAATCTTAAAACACATTTGACTTCATACATTAAAACAAAATGGGAGAAGGCAGGAGGGATAATTATATCTGAGGAAGAATGGACAATATGGAGATATCAATGGAAGTGTACCAATTCACAGAAATGAAGGGAGTTTGGATGGAAAAACTTGATAAGATATTTTATTACACCCTTTCAAAAATCCCATTATGATAGTAACCTCCCTGTTTGCTGGAGAAATTGTGGAAATCAAAATCCAAATCATTATCATATTTTTTGGGACTGCCCTGTTATCAAAAACTATTGGAGGGGGATACACAATGCCCTACAAGACATCTTTAAATGTGAAATACCCTTAGAGAGTAAGGCCATATATTTTGGATATATACCTCAAGAATGGTTGAAAAGAGATAAATATTTAATAAATATACTGTTGGTGGCTGGTAAAAAGGCTCTTACTAGGAAATCACAGGAGAGCCCAACTTTAAATGCATGGATGGAAATTACAATGGCCATTTACAAAATGGAGAAGATAACAGCATCTGTTATTCATAAGCTGGAGCAATTTGATTCATACTGGGAAAAATGGTTTAACTACATAATGCCTCATAGGCCTGATTTTATTCTCACAAATCAATGAAACTGTTGTAAAAAAATCACTCCCTACGTGTACATAGTTCTTTCCTTTTGCTTGTTTTTTTTCTTTCCACTGTTTTCTATAAGTGTATACCTCAGATAAATACTTTGTGGAGATTTGTGATATATATGATTATATGATATATACATACAATGTCTGAAATACATTTTATGGAAATGTTTGTTTGATGAAGAACTTCAATAAAAAAATAAATTACAAAAAAAAGAATTTTTTGATGATAAAGCAGTGGAGAGCTTTCAAGCCTTCTTGATGGGGGATAGAGAGTATAGAGACAGGACACCCATGGTCAAAATGAGGTGATCAGGGCCAGGGAATTGTAAATCACTGAGATTGAGAGCATGTGAATTGACATGGATGTAAGTGGGAAGGCACTGAACTGAGAGGGATAGAATGGAATTGAGGTATGCGGACACAGATTTCTTGGGACAGGAGCAAGCAGAGACAATGGGCCTATATTCTAACACAACTTCACAAACTTTTTATTTCTGTCACAAGATTGTCAGTGACATTATCATCATCTACATGTTGCTCCACCAGGGAAATGATTTGAAATGGAGTTGATGGGCACCTCACCTTCCCTTTACAATACCTTCTTCTTTGGGATGAAATTATCATGTGTCTGCTGAAGTGCTCCCAGAAACTCCAGCCATTGCTGCACTACCATCATCTCTGATCTTGTCCCCTTCTGATCAGCTTTGGCTAACTCCTCTCTCAGGCCTCTGCAGTTTCCTTTACTCAACTGTAATACTGACAGATCCAATTTTAGCTCTTCCCTCTCAAACTGCAGGGTTCATTGCACATCACCAAATCCAGAATTGCCTTTTCCCTAGTGAGCACAACCACAAACTGCTCTAAAATGTCATCTTTCAGGCTTTCTACAAATTTCTTCTCTTTGGATCCAGCACTATCCTGATTTTCCTGATCTACCTGTAGATTGAAATTCCTCAGTACCATCATAACATTGCCCTTTTTACATCCTTTTCCATCTCCTTTTGTAATTTATATTCCGCATCTCGGCTACTGTTCAGAGGCCTGTACGTAAGTCCCATCAATGTCTTTTTACCCTTGCAGTTTCTTAACTCTACCCATAAAAAATTTACATCTTCTGATCTGATATCACTTCTTTCTCAGGATTTGATTTCATTTATTTTTACCAACAGAGCCACCCTATACCCCTCTGCCCTCCTGCCTTTCCTTTTGATATTTTGTGCCCCAGCTGTGAATTTCTTCCAGCCACAGCTCTGTGATACCCACAAGATTGTACCTGGTCTTTTCTTTTCAGGAAGAGGTCAGAGTAAAGGTAAGGAGTGTGGGACAGCATGTAGATGGTAAACATGCAGATGAGCCGTATTGATAATGGATATAATGAATGTTTATAATGATGCATGGAGTTTACCAGACGGTAACCTGATTCTCTTCTGGATTGTGTCAAGCTTCTTGAATGAAGTTGAAGCTGCACCCATCACATTCCATGCTCGTGCCTTGTAGATGGTGAACACACTTCATTTATTGAGTAGTAATTAAATCACTTGTTTCAGAATATCCATTCTCTGATCTACTCTTATAGTCACAGTATTTGTGCAGCTTGTTTAATTAAAATTGTGATCAAAGAACATTCCCTGTATATTGGCGGTGGGAGATCTGGCCTTGATAAGGCAGGTGAATGCCATAGATTGGTGCTTAGACATTTCTTTATTGGAAGTTGTCACCACATATTATTCATTTGAAGTGAGTTTATCTTTAACACCTGGCAAACGATGTCTGAATGCTGTCCAGATCTTGCTGCTTGCAGCTGTTGATCAGTTTCATTAGCTGGGGAAGGTGTTGCAGGATTCAGTTCAAACCGTGTCGTCAACAATGGTTGGCTTCATCAACAATGATGATGAGTCAGAGTACAGAGTGGCTGGTGGAGAAGTCTGAATGTGGAGAAGACCAAGGAAATCATTGTGGACTTCAGGAAGGTGAAGATGAACCACCCCCTCTGCAAATACATGGCTCCTCCATAGAGAGAGTCAAATGCACCAAGTTCCCAGCAGTTCACATCATGGATCGCCTATCTGGTCCCTCAATATCACCTCCCTGAACAAGAAGGCACAGCAGTGTCTCCACTTCCTAAGGAGACTGAGGCAAATGTGACCCCCACGCCCATCTTAACTGCATTTTATAGGAGTACCATTGAGAGCGTTCTGACAAGTCACACCTCCATATTGTATGGGAGCAGCCAAGCAATGAACTGGAAATCCCTACAAAGGACCGTGAGAACAACTGGGAGGATCATCGGGGTCTCCCTACCACCAATCAGGGGCATTTATCAGAAGCCCTGCATACGCAGGCTCCTTAGTGCGTATCCATCCAACATCCTTTTTGACTTTTTACTTTTTTTCTTTATCAATCTTTTTATTAATTAAAGAAAGTACATATATAGAAACATGAGAATTATCTCAAATATCTATATCGATACCAATTCATATAAAAAGTAAAATAAACATTATCAAGATCATACATAGTATTAATCTAATAGTATATGATGAAAAATAAGATAATCAATTCTCCTCTTATCATTTCATGAAAAGAAGAAAAAAGATAAAGAAACTTTTATAATTTTTATATACATAAAAAACCCCACTAAACAAAAAAAAACAAAATAAAAAGGGACTGGGCAGCCCATACTGAGAGTAAAAGCATGAAAAAAGTGAAACTTTCTGATCAAATCCAAAGTTTTGAGAAATTAACTGGAAGAGCAATCAATCAAACCGTATGAAAATATTGAATAAAAGGTCGCCAGGTTTCTTCAAATTTAAAGGATGTATCAAATGTCTGACTTCTTATTTTCTCTAAACTTAAACAGGACGTAATGGAGGTAAGCCAATAAAAGACAGTAGGTGGATTAAGATCCTTCCATTTAAGCAAAATGGCTCTCCTAGCCAATAAAGTTGTAAAAGCTATCATCCGTTGAGTGGAAAAAGGAATATATCCTGCTTCTGATGGAATGATCCCAAAAATTGCTGTAAATAAATTTGATTGTAGGTCCAAATTCAAGACTTATGATAAGGTTTTAAAGACTTCTTTCCAAAAATGATCTATCTTGATACAAGACCAAAACATATGAGTTAAAGTAGCCACCTCAATAATTTTTGACTTTTTGTCATCAAGCGGGAGACTCCAATGCATAAAAACAAAAACGGTCTGGAACGGAAGCAATTTCTTCCCTCAGGCCATTCAGCTTCTGAACTCCCTGCTGCATCACATTCGAAGTGCCACTGGTTAATCTGTTCTGTATCTTACAATATTTAATTTATGCACTTCAGTTTGTTTACTTATGCCTAATTCATCTGTAGATTTTATTCTTAATTTCCCAAGTTGTTGCATGTTATGTGTGTCATGCGTACTTCTGTGTTTTACCCCCTGGTTCGGAGAGGTGTTGTATTGTTTGGTGATACACATGTACTTTATATAGCTAAATGACAATCAACTTGAACTGAAAATGAAATTGAACCTTGTACAATCATCAGGAAATATCTTTCTTTCTTGTGATTAAAACAACTTTGTTGATGAAGCTGCTGTAATTGACTGGGCTCAGGACCCTGCCCTGAAGCATTCTTACAGCATAATCCTAGATGTGAACTGAAAAACCTCCAACAACCACAAGTATCATTCTGAATGTAAAATATAATATTCCCTCGATTCCCGTTGACTTCAGCTTTACCTGGGCTATTTAATGCTTTACTTGGTCAACTGATACCTGTGGATTCAACTCTTTTGTTCATGTTTGATCCAAGATTGTAATGAGACCTGAAGCCAAGTAGCTGAAACTCAAGTTGAGAATCGGTGAACAGGTTACTGGTGAATACATGCTCCATGACAGCACTGTGGATAACACCTGCTATCACTTTACTCTAAGCTGTAATTAGTCTAATTGTTCTCTTTCATCTTTTTACAATAAGACTTAACTGGATAATTTTCAAAAGGCTGGCTAGATGCCAGTATTGTAACTGCACTTTTACAGTTTGGAGAGAGAAATTGCTATTTGAAATTGCTATAGAACCCATGCCTTTAATGCCACGGATGGGATATTATATAATCCCATAGCCTTTCCCTTAACCATATCTGATGAAACTCTTGATATCACATGGAGTGAACTGAATTAGCTGAAGAATAACTGCTGTGATGGGAACTACTGGAGGAAATGGGGATTATCTGCAGCCTGGTTTTCAGCCTTGATCTTGACACTTGCTTGTTGAAGTCCACCATGGTTCAGGATGAAACCTCTACATCCCATAAGCTGCTTAATTGTCGACCATCATTCATGACCGGTCAAGGCAGGACTAAGAACTACTTAACGGATCTGTTGTTCGGGTGGTGCCTTTCATTCTCCATGTCAAGCTGCTTCTGCAGTCTGAGCAAACACAGGGTAACTTTGATACTGCACTTTCACTTGTTTGGATATCCTGCTGGTTTGCTACCTGACTGACCAATGCGGATCCCATCCACCCTTTAAGCTCAGCATGGCATCATTTCGCATGCGCCCCTTAAACTTACTGAGTTTGCTGGAATTTTTATCATATGACTGTGTAGCACCTCACAACAAAAACTGAATTAAAATGTCTGAGATTATTATTTGGAAGAACATCTAGTACTCAAGAAAATCTCAAGTATTCAAGTAGATGAGCAGACCTAGCCTAGATAAGGAGTTCATGGCGTTCTTTTGAGATAGTTTCTTGGAACAGCTAGTTTAGGAACTAACAATTGAGGAGTCTGTACCAGGTTTGATCTTGTGCAATGAGATAGGTTTAAATAATGATTCTGGGCAAGGATCATAATATGATTGAATTCACGTTCATTTTGAAGCAATGAAGAATATGTCCAACATTAGTATTTGAAATGTAGATAAGGGCAATCATGAAGAAATGAAAGAGAGCTAGATAAATAAGTTAAAAAATTATCTTGCAGAATTGGTCTGTTGAGATGTTATGGTAAACGTTATGGAGATCTTGCAGAATACACAGTATAAATGCATTCAATGTTAAAATAAAATTCCTAGCGGATGATCCCAACATCTGTTATTAACTAAAAAAAATTCAAAGACAGTATCAAACAAATACAATTAATATTATTTTGCAAAAACAGAATATAAGAAGAAAACAAATGGCTATAAGATAAATATGGAATGAAAAATTACATTATTGGATAAAACCAGCCAGGAATATCAAACCAGATATAAATGTTTCTACAGATATTTTAAAAGGAGTAGGAACAAAGAACAAAGAACAATA
Source organism: Hypanus sabinus (assembly GCF_030144855.1). NCBI lineage: Eukaryota > Metazoa > Chordata > Chondrichthyes > Myliobatiformes > Dasyatidae > Hypanus > Hypanus sabinus. The sequence continues at coordinate 27,330,445 of NC_082720.1, forward strand.
CAGCACAGTACAGGCCATTCGGACCACAATGTTGTGCCGACCCTTAAACTGTGCCCCCCATATAACCCTTCACCTTAAATTCCTCCATATACCTGTCTAGTAGTCTCTTAAATTTCACTAGTGTATCTGCCTCCACCACTGTCTCAGGCAGTGCATTCCACGCACCAACCACTCTCTGAGTGAAAAACCTTCCTCTAATATCCCCCTTGAACTTTCCTCCCCTTACCTTAAAGCCATGTCCTCTTGTATTGAGCAGTGGTGCTCTGGGGAAGAGGCACTGGCTGTCCACTCTATCTATTCCTCTTAATATCTTGTATACCTCTGTCATATCTCCTCTCATCCTCCTTCTCTCCTGAGAGTAAAGCCCTAGCTCCCTTAATCTCTGATCATAATGCATACTCTCTGCACCAGGCAGCATCCTGGTAAATCTCCTCTGTACCCTTTCCAATGCTTCCACATCCTTCCTATAGTGAGGCAATTGGAACTGGACACAGTCCTCCAAGTGTGGCCTAACCAGAGTTTTATAGAGCTGCATCATTACCCCGTGACTCTTAAACTCTATCCCTCAACTTATGAAAGCTAAAATTCCTTAAACTTTCTTAACTACGCTATCTACCTGTGAGGCAACTTTCAGGGATCTGTGGACATGTACCCCCAGATCCCTCTGCTCCTCCACACTCCCAAGTATCCTGTCTATAAGTAGAGAGAGTACTTGGGTTATAGATCATGTTTGGCAAAATTACTAATAGAAAACCAGGAACTGCATAAGATGTTTGCATGTGACGGTCTTTCTATCTCTCTCACTCGCTGCTCCCAAAGGAAAGTCTCTGTGTTCAAACATTCTGTGTCTCTCTCCCTTGAGGCTTTTGGAGGATGCTGTTGAAGTTCTGGGACTGTGGTTTGTGGAATGATCTGCAGATCACATTATAAGAACATAAGAACTTAAGAAACAGGAGCAGGAGTAGGCTATCTGGCCCGTCAAGCCTGCTCCGCCATTCAATAAGATCATGGCTGATTTGGCCAAGGACTCATCTCCATTTACCTACCTTTTCTCCATCACTCTTAATCCCCTTACTATGCAAAAATCTATCCAATCTTTTCTTAAATATATTTACTGCGGTAGCCTCCCTGTTTCATTGGGCAGAGAATTCCACAGATTCACCACTCTCTGGAAAAGCAGTTCCTCCTCATCTCCATTCTAAATCTACTTCAAATCTTGAGGCTATGTCCCCTAGTTCTAGTATCACCTACCAGTGGAGACAACTTTCCTGCTTATCTATCCCTTTCATAATTTTATACATTCCTGTAAGATCTCCTCTCATTCTTCTGAATTCAGTGAGTACGGTCCCAGATGACTCAATCTCTCCTCATAGCCTAATCCCCTCATCCATGGAATCAACCTGGTGAACCTTCTCTGCACTGCCTCCAAAGCCGGTATATCCCTCCCCAAGTAAGGAGACCAGAACTGTATGTAGTACTCCAGGTGCAGCCTCACCAGTACCCTGTACAGTTGCATTATAACCTCCCTGCTCTTAAATTCGATATCTCCAGCAATGAAGGCCAACATTCCATTTGCCTTCTTGATAGCCTGCTGCACCTGCAAACCAACCTTGTGTGATTCATGCAGAAGCGCTCCCAAGTCCCTCTGCACAGCAGCATGCTGCAATCTTTTACCATTTAAGTAATAATCTGCTCTTCCATTTTCCCTTCCAAAGTGGATGACCTCACACTTACTGACATTGCACTCCATCTGCCGGACCTTTGCCCACTCACTTAACCTATCTATATCTCTCTGAAGACTCTCCATATCTACTGCAGAATTCGCTGTTCCACTCACTTTAGTGTCATCAGGAAACGTAGATACAGTACACTCAGTACCCTCTTCCAGATCGTTAAAGTATATCGTGAATAGTTGTGGGCCTAGCACCCATCCCTGTGACACACCACTCACCACTGATTGCCAATCAGAGTAACACTCATGTTCCCCAACTCTCTGATCTCTATTAGTTAACCAATCCTCTATCCATACTAATACATCACCCCCAACTCTATGCATCCTTATCGTGTGCAGCACCTTGTTTGCATTTCCATTTGTCTTCTTGATAGCGGACTGCACCTGATAGGATGAGGCTGATAGGACTGAACCCATGAGGAGAGCCAGCAATGAGACCTGCACCTTGGTCCTCTCCGGGGCTGAGGCAAATAGAACATTCCGCAAGGCCGTGGGGCCGGATAGCATCCCAGTGTTTGTCCTTGAAGTGTGTGCGGAACAGCTGGCTGGTGTGTTTATGGCCATCTTTAGTCGCTCCCTCTCCCAGTGTGTAGTGCCCTCCTGTTTCAAATCATCCATCATTGTCTCTGTACCATGCCTGAACGATTGGCACCCTGTCGCACTCACGTCAATTACAAGCAAATACTTTGGGAAGCTGGTTAAAGACTACATCTGCAGCTTGCTATCGCACACACACTGCACGCCCACAGCTCACTTACCAATGGAACCGGTCTACTGATGATGTCATAGCCACAGCACTGCACATTGTCCTCACTCACCTGGAAAAGAAGGATACGTGCGTTAGAATGCTGTTCCTGGACTACAGTTCAGCATTCAACACCATAATTCCCTATGGACTTGACAGGAAGCTCAGAGACCTCATCCTGCACCCCTCCAGCCCCATGCAGTTGGATCCTAGACTTGCTATTGGATCGCCAACAGGTGGGAAGGATGGACTCCTTCACTTCTGCCCCTCTGATCCTTAACACAGGTGTCCATCAGGGTTGTGTCCCGAGTCCCCTCCTCTGCTCCCTTTATACCCATGACTGTACTGCCACACGTAGCTCCAATCTGCTGACCAAATTTGCAGATGACATAACTTTGATTGGCCTTATTTCTGGCAGTAATGAGACAGCCTACAAAGGAGACGTTGACACCCTGACACAGTCAAAAGAGCTGATTGTGGATTACAGGAGGGATGGAGACAGGTCTGTCCCGATCAACATCAATAGGTCTGCAGTTGAGAGGCTGAGTAGTTTCAAGCTCCTCAGTATACACATCACTGAAGATCTCACTTGGACTGTACACTCTGGCTTTGTGGCAAAAAAAGAGCACAACAGTGTCTCTTCCACCTCAGGCGACTAAAGAAGTTCGGCATGGGCCAATTCCTTAAGACCTTTTACAGGGGCACCATGAGAGCATACTGACTGGCTGTATCACCGCCTGGTGTGGGAACTGCACCAACCTTGATTGCTGGACACTGCAGAGAGTAGTACAGACAGCCCAGCAGATCTGCAGACATGAACTTCCCTCCATTGAGGACATTTATAACAGCAGATACAGAAAAAGGCCTGGAAGATCATTGGTGCATCGTTTTACTTTCCAAAATTCTTTAGATTTTGAGGTGGGAGTGCTTCATTCAATTGGAAAGAAGAAAATGTAACTCATTTATATAAAAAGAAGCTATCAGTTCATTAGCTTAGTAGCTGTCAGAGGAAAAATGTTATAAGTTTGTATAATAGATGTTAGAGGCTAAATCAAATGATCTTGTGAAAGGGAATTTATATTTCACAAATTTATTGAATTTCTTAGGAGAGGTAATGCATGATGTGGATGAAGTGGAATGGTTAGATATTCCGTTGATAAATTTTCAGAAAGCATTTATAATGTGTTGCATCAAAGGTTATTGCTGAAAATAAAAGCATGTGAGTAGGAGGTAACATCTTGGTGTGGATGGAAAACTGGCTGGAAAACAGGAAGCAGGCTGTATGAATAAAAAGGAAATTTTGCTTTGTTGGCATGATGCAACCAATCACATGTCACGGGGACTGGCACTGCAGCCTCAACTTGCAGAAAGGTCTTGGATGAAAGCATTGAAGATATTTCAGTAAAGATACATTTGCTCATGACACAGAGATGGGTAGGAAGTAAAGGCTATGAGGAGATAAATAGATAAAAATCTTGCAAATGAAATCTAAGGGGGAGAGGGAAAGATGTGTAACTGTCCAGTTTAGAAGATAAATATAAAATAATCGTGTCTAAAGCTCTGAGGGTACAGCACTACACAATTTTCACAAAAATCTAGTTTTCAGGTGCGGCAAGCCACAAGTGAAGCCAATAGTACTATTGTTTATTACTGAGGAAGTTGAAAACAAATGCAATCTTGTTCTGTTTTAGTTATAATTGGAATTAGTGAGACTTTATCTAAAATGTACATATGGTATAAGTTCCTTTAAAGATGAACTTCCTTTTTCAAAGGGCAATGAAGCAAAGCCTTTAAAAGTTTTTAGAACATTTGATAGAATATTTTTAGGGGTACTCAATACACTAAATAAGCAAGGAAGTGAAAGATCACCAAGGGTGAGTGGGAATTTCAAGCTGAGGTTGCATTCAGATCAGCCATGATTTTACTCAATGGCAAAACAGATGCTGGCTATGTGACCGACTCCTACTCCCAAGCTGTATGTTCTTATCTGATTGAGTCCCTGAGCAAAAAGCAACAGTTGATCCAGAGCACAATGCAATTTTTAACCATTATCCAGCACGAAAATAGAGAATAGAGACACAAAATGCTGGCGGAGCTCAGCAGGCCAGACAGCATCTATGGGAGGAGGTAGTGACGACATTTCAGGCCGAATATAGTTCATGTTAAGAAATAAATGGAGCTATTTTCTTGACTGTGTCCTTCTTAAGGAAAGCAAATTCATACAGGTAATTAAAGATAAAATCATGCCTATTTCTGTAGCATTCATTGAAGCCTATGGCTTTCTATTTTTCTCATTTCCTGGAATTATTTGTTAAATCAATTTCCTGCCATGGAGATTAAATTGGTTTCCCTCCAGAAATGACAAAGAAACAGGCAAAGGGCTGCATGTTGTTTATGTTGGGCTTGCTAAAAGAAGTGGGCAAGGATGAATATGAACCACACATAATAAATGAGGAAAATGATTAACAAGAAGTCAGCATAAATCCTGTGGATGTTCGATGAGGACAACAAAAGATAAAGTGCAGCGATTATAATCAAGAAACAAGGTGCTTATCACTCTGGGTTGTGAGAAGGCTGCTTCAGGGCAAAATGGGTGCAGATCTCCAAGTGACAGGGTATATTGAAAATGATGACTTGGAATATTTAAAGGCAGAGATGAAAGACAAATGGAAGATAGGATGTTAACTGTCACGATTAGAAGTATCAATGGCTCAGGTTTCTTAGAGGATCTGACAAATAAAGAGATTGAGTAAGAAAGGAAATGGGGATGTAACTCACTTTTTACAAAGAAAATTGGCTTTCAGAAATGAGCTCAGACCTCATTTGGTTGAAAGCAAGTGAGCTCAATCAGTTTACAAATTTAACTAATTGTAACCTATGTGGAAATCCATTGTCAAATAATAATTCAGAATCTGGTTTAGTATCACTGCAGATGTTGTGATATTTGTTGGTTTGTGGTAGCAGTACATTGCATTACATAACAAAAAAAAACTATAAATTACAATAAGAAATATACAAATAAAAAATAAATTAAATAAGCAGTGCAAAAAGAGAGGGAAAAAAATAGTCAGGTGGTGTACATGGGTTCATCGTCCAATCGGAAATCTGATGGCGGTGGGGAAGAAGCTTTTCCTAAGGCTCCTGTAACTCCTTGTTACAACACGCAGTCATCCATGCAAGCTTCTGAGGTATAAACACTCTAAATTGTTGGAATATGGAGAACTAGTATGGTTCCTTTGAAGATTCAGGACAGTCCTGCTAATTGGCAATCATGTTCTGGGTGACAAGGATTGAACATTTAAGAAGCACCGAGGTTTGGTGCTCAACGGTAAGTCTACTTGTGATTTTGTTGAGTGTTTGCTTTGAGATCAGATTCTTGATCCAGTTTGAAACCATGTCTCGATCCTAGCCTCGGATTCTTCAGTACTGGTGTACAAACCATCCTCATCAAGGTTTCTTGTTACACTTCTGCTCTGCTTGGTGATTGCAATGAGAAGAGGGGATGTCCTGAGTCATTGGCCAAATAATTTTTCAGTTTGCGTATATTGTGAACGACCCTGCTCCTGTCAAGTATATATTTGTCTAAACCCATGTTTTATTTCGTATTTCATAGTTACATTGAAGCAGGTCATTCAGTCCATCAAAACTACACAATGGCTCTCAGAGCAATACAATCAATCCTATTTCCTTTCCTTTTCATAGAAGTCCATTAAATCCCTATTTACTTTCCTATCAGTAGGATTGGGCTCACCACAGGTTAGGTCGCAACTGATTCTGAGGGCCAGTTGGAACAGGGCACTGCAGTTGATCAAGGCACGTCTGCACAGGCACGTGGACGTCAGCGAGTTAGACCGGCGGGAAGAATTTAAAAAGAAGACAGCTTTGTTGAGTTGGCATCGGAGCAGAGGGAGTCGGAGTAGGAGGGCTTTGGCTCAACGGGTCGAGGCGAAGTAAGTTACCTGTGAAGAATAGGAATAGGAAGTACGTCTGCAACGCCGGGGTTCTGCCCTGGCTGTCGGTTGTGGGATGACCAGGAAACTCCCAGCCTCCCAGATGGCCATATCTACGCTAGTTGCGTCAAGCTGCAGCTCCTGAGGGACCATGTTAGGGAACTGGAGATGTAGCTCGATGACCATCGTCAGGTCTGGGAAAGTGAGGAGGTGAGAGAGAGGAGCTACAGGCAGGTAGTCACACTGGGGCCTCGGGAAACAGATAAGTGGGTAGCAGTCAGGAGAGGGAAGGGCAAGAATCAGATGATAGGGAGTGCCCCTGTGGCTGTCCCCCATCTGGGGGAAACAACAGTGGCTGCACCTCTGGCCCTGTGGCTCAGAAGGGTAGGGAAAGGAAGAGGAAGGCAGAAGTGATAGGGGACTCTATAGTTAGGGAGACAGACAGGCGATTCTGTGGACACAGGAAAGAAAAACGGATGGTAGTTTGCCTCCCAGGTGCCAGGGTCCGGGATGTTTCTGATTGCATCCACGATATCTCGAAGTGGGAAGGTGAACAGCCAGAGGTCTAGTTACATATTGGTACCAAGGACATAGGTAGGAAAAGGGAGAAGGTCCTGAAAACAGAATACAGGAAGTAAGGAAGGAAGTTAAGAATCAGGACCTCAAAGGAAGTAATCTCGGGATTACTGCCTGTGCCACACAGCAGTGAGTATAGGAATAGAATGAGGTGGAGGATAAATGCGTGTCTGAGTTGATTGGAGCAGGGGGCAGGGATTCAGATTTCTGGATCATTGGGACCTCTTTTGGGGCAGGTGTGACCTGTTTAACAAAAAGATGGGTTGCACTTGAATCCGAGACGGACCAATATCCTGGCGGGGAGGTTTGCTAAGGCTAATGGGGAGAATTTAAACTAGAATTGCTGGGGGGGTGGGAATTGAACTGAAGAAACAGAGGAAGAGGCGGTTGGCTCATTAAGTGAGAAAACGGAGACAGTGTGAGAGGAAGGATAGGCAGGTGATAGAGAAGGGATGTGCTCAGAATGATGGATGAGATGTGTCTATTTTAATGCAAGAAGTATCGTGAACAAAGCGGATGAGCTTAGAACGTGGCCATGATGTGGCCATTACGGAGACTTGGATGGCTCAAGAGCAGGAATGGCTACTGAGAGGGCAGGCTTTAGATGTTTCAGAAAGGACAGGGAGGGAGGTAAAAGAGGTGGGGGCGTGGCACTGTTGATGAGAGGTAGTGTCATGGCTGCAGAAAAGGAGGAAATTGTGGAGGGATTATCTACTGAGTCTCTTTGGTTGAAGTTAGAAACAGGAAGGGGTCAATAATAAGGGTTTTTTATGGACAGCACAATGGTAACAGGGGCATCGAGGAGCCAACAGGGAGGCAGATTCTGGAACGGTACAATAATAATAGGGTTTTCATGATGGGAGATTTTAACTTCCCCAATATTGATTGGCATCTCCCTAGACCAAGGGGTTTAGATGGGGTGGAGTTTGTGAGGTGTGTTCAGGGTTTCCTGACACAATATGTAGATAGGCCTACAAATATACTTGATCTGGTATTGGGAAATGAACCCGGTCAGGTGTCAGATCTCTCAGTGGGAGAGCATTTTGGAGATAGTGATCACAATTCTATCTTCTTTACCATAGCATTGGAGAGGGATAGGAACAGACGTTAGGAAAGTGTTTAATTGGAGTAAGGGGAAATATAAGGTTATCAGGCAGGGACTCAGAAGCATAAATTGGAAACAGATGTTCTCAGGGAAATGTACGGAAGAAATGTGGCCAATGTTCAGGGGATATTTGCGTGGCGTTCTGCACAGGTGCATTCCAACAAGATAGGGAAAGGATGGTAGGGTACAGAAACTGGGGTGTACAAAGGCTGTTGAAAAATCTAGTCAGGAAGAAAAGAAAAGCTTATGAAGAGTTCAAAAAAACTAGGTAAAGATAGGGATCAAGAAATTATAAGGCTAGCAGGAAGGAGCTTAAGAATGAAATTAGGAGAGCCAGAAGGGGCCATGAGAAGGCCTTAGCAGACAGAATTGAGGAAAACCACAAGGCATTCTACAAGTATGTGAAGAGCAAGAGGACAAGACATGAGAGAATAGAACCAATCAAATGTGACAGTGGAAACGTATGTATAGAACTTGAGGAGATAGCAGAGCTACTAAATGAATACTTTGCTTCAGTATTCACTATGACAATTATAGGTATGACTTACAGCAGACTGAAAAGCTTGAGCATATAGACATTAAGAAAGAGGATGCAGCTTTTGGAAAGCATCAAGTTGGATAAGTCATTGGGACTGAATGAGATACTGTATACCCCAAGCTACTGTGGAGGGAGGAGATTGCTGAACCTCTGGTAAAGATCTTTGCATCATCAATGGGGAGGAGAGAGGTTGCAGAGGATCAGAGGGTTGTAGATGTTGTTCACTTATTCAAGAAAGGGAGTAGAGGTAGCCCAGGAATTTATAGACCAGTGAGTCTTACTTCAGTGATTGGTAAGTTGATGGAGAATATCCTGAGAGGCAGGATTTATGAACATTTGGAGAAGCTTAATACGATTAGGAATAGTCGGCATGGCTTTGTCAAAGGCAGGTCTTGCCTTACGAGTCTGATTAAATTTTTTGAGGATATGACTAAACACATTGATGAAGGTAGACCAGTAGAAATAGTGTATATGGATTTCAGCGAGGCATTTGACAAGGTACCCCATGCAAAGGTTATTGAGAGAGTAAGGAGGCATGGGATCCAAGGGGACATTGCTTTGTGGATCCAGAACTGGCTTGCCCACAGAAGGCAAAGAGTGGTTGTGGATGGGTCTCCCCTCTCGCTGTGAAACAGGGACACCTCTTTTTCAATCCACTATGTCAAATTACCGGATGTATGAGTTGTCTTTGGGGTACTGTAAATCTGTGTCTTTATTGATGCTTTTCTGCACACTTGAGTGCTTGTTGGATGGCACTGATGCTTTTTTGCTGGTGGGGTGGACGGGGGGGGGCGTTGTTGCTTTGCTGCTACTTGTGCATGGGAGGGGGGAACTGGGGCAGGGCTTTGGGGTTCTAACATTAACTGTCATTCGCACCTCTCTTCTCGTGGATACTTGTGAAGATAAAGAATTTCAGGATGTATGTTGTACACATTTCTCTGACATTAAATGTACCTATTGAAACCTGCTGCGTATCTGCCCCATTTTCTGCTTCTATTACAGATGTGCAGCATCAACAGTAACTTATCTTTGTTTCAGTGATGACACCAAAGTGGAGATTTTCCTTTAGATGATGCTGTCAATAGATGTCCATTTACAGACCGGTCATGTTCCAACTGAATGGAGAAACAAAGTTGCGGGAATCAATTATCTATTGGTATGAAGAAATCAACATGCTTTTCTAATTTTAGTAAAATAAGGGAGCATTAATGTTGGGAAAATGATGAACATTAACACTTGTAGCTCATTTACAATGAATATGTGTGTCAGGCCATCAGCCTTTGGGTGTTACAAATAGGATAATCTTGCCCGGCCTCATAATTGAGCACTTCCAAGAGAGAAGAGAGTATCATGTAGAATAAGAAACAGCAATCGAATTCTGCAATTGATTCTGTCCTCCCTATCTCAAAGGTAGAATCAATTGTGGAAATCCCGTTGCCAACTCAGGTAACAAGAATTAACTTAAAGCCGGGATTGACTTTTAAACCAAGATCTTATTACAAAATGTCAAACTGTAAGCATTAATTTCCATTTAACTAGCTATATATGGAGAGGCAATTGAATAGTTAAGTCTGAAATTATAACCATATTTGACTGCTGAGGGTCATTTTTATCACTTGCTTGTGAGTTTATTTCTCATAATATTGGTTTCAAGTACCTCTCATATACATTCTGAACTTTGCATCTAATTCCATAATTCCATCAATTAAATCCATAATCAGTTCAATGTTCCAGAAGAAGATGGCGCCAGAGAACAACGCTACCACGGGTGACATCCTCAAGACGACTCTCAAAACTCAAAGCTCCTTTCACTTTTTGTACGCCTTCTTTTAACTTCAGATCAAGTCAAGTTAAGTCAAGTCAGGTCACTTTTATTGTCATTTCGACCATAACTGCTGGTACAGTACATAGTAAAAATGAGACAACATTTTTCAGGACCATGATGTTACATGACATATTACAAAAACTAGACTGAACTACATAAAAACAGCACAGAGAGGAAAAAAAACAACTACACTAGACTACAGACTGCATAAAGTGTACAAAACAGTGCAGGCATTACAATAAATAATAAACAGGACAATAGGGCAGTAAGGTGTCAGTTCAGGCTCTGGGCATTGAGGAGTCTGATAGCTTGGGGGAAGAAACTGTTACATAGTCCGGTCATGAGAGCCTGAATGCTTCGGTGCCTTTTCCTTGACAGCAGGAGGGAGAGGAGTTTGTATGAGGGGTGCATGGGGTCCTTCATAATGCTGTTTGCTTTGCGGATGTAGCGTGTAGAGTAATTCTCCGTGATGGCGGGAAGAAAGACCTCGATGATCTCAGCTGACCTCACTATCCGCTGCAGGGTCTTGCGATCCGAGATGGTGCAATTTCCGAACCAGGCAGTGATGCAGCTGCTCAGGATGCTCCCAATACAACCCCTGTAGAATGTGATGAGGATGGGGGGGTGGGAGATGGACTTTCCTCAGCCTTCGCAGAAAGTAGAGACGCTGCTGGGCTTTCTTTGCTATGGAGCAGGTGTTGAGGGACCAGGTGAGATTCTCCGCCAGGTGAACACCAAGAAATTTTGTGCTCTTAACGATCATTTTCTGCTACTGTTGGAGTCTGTTATGTACATTCTGGTGCTGTGTTTTCGGGTCGATCGGGTGATCTGGTGCTTTGCTGGCTCCAAGAAGGTACTAGGAGGCGCGGAGGTGGGGTGCAAGCCCATGACCAACTCCATCCCTCAAGGATGTAGGTTTAATTACTGCGGTTTGTAGATTGGATTCTCATTGTACTGTGTTCTCCTTTCTGGTTTCTGGTGGTTCCTTTATTTGTTGCTAGTTTAGGTGATTTTGAATCAGGGTGGCCATCAGATAATGAACACTGAGCTGAAGTGAAATATGCCTTTTGATTTTGTGCTTTTATATCATGTGTTTTCACTCCTTTTTTTGTTGTCGTTTGCATGATTTTTTTTGCTTGTGTGGGGGGGGGTGGGGTGGACGTTGATGTTTCTCTCTGAACGGGCTCCATGGTTCTTTTTTTTGAGGTTGTGTGTGGGGAAAATGACTCTCAGAGTTGTATACTGCATATATACTTTGAGTAATAGCAACGTAATTTGTAGCCTATAGATGAATTAGAATTATGTCATGCATCACATTACCAATTTTTTTAAATTTTCAAGCCTTGGAAGCCTGTTCTTCTGTCAGTGGATTTCAGTCTGTTTCATAAGAACTTATCAGATCACATTGAAATGACTTTGATACATGCAGAGATCTATGGGAACAATGACAAGCTAACCTAGAAACTCAGCTATGTAGCATATGCTGCAAAACTGACTCGTATCTCAAAATTGAGTTTTAACTTAACCAGTGGCTCGAGAACAAGCACAGCGCATGTTGGAATTTTAATTTGCATAGCTCAATGTGTGTAAGGTGCATCTGACTAAACAATGCTTGTTACCATTGCTGCTATATTGCTTTTTCTTACCAAAAATATGTACATGAGAAAGGGTACAGGCAAAAATGCAGATTCCTACAGGAGAGATTTGTAATAACGTATCCCTTGGATATTGTAGCTTTATTGAGCAAGTCCATTAGAACAGACATCAATGAAATCAGTTGAAACAGAATAGAACTTTTTCCGTTTTCCTGGCAGTGCCTTCTGTGTTTTCATTTGATAGAGATGAAATTACATACTGTTTCCAGGTGTGTAACTAAGCTAGAATGATTTTGATATCGTCATCTGAGAAATCGGTTCCCTACTGGTATGCCATTTAAAAAAAAATACTTTGTGGCTTCATCATAATTTCCACAGCAACAGTCTTGTGCATTGCTGCCTTAATATATCCAGGCAATATGTCAAAAATAAAATACTGGAATGGATGCTTTACAAATACTATTTAAAAATGTTTTCATATGCAAACTATAGTTTCCTTATATTTTTCTCTAAAATAAATGTATTTCAAAAGTACAATGATAATATATGCATTTTATATAGCATTATGTAATTACGCCCACGTAAAAGAAACTTGTAACCTCAATTCCATCATTATGCTTGAAAATTAGATGGTCAGGAAGAGATTACAATGCAAGTCTGGGAGGAAGCTATGTGCAATTTCAACAAAACTAGATGTGAATTTTGATATCCATTTACCGATACAAGTCAGCATGCACAGGCATGAATGGGACTACAGATGTGAGGACATAGTTACTGGAGATATCTGATCTTTCCAAGTTTTGCCTCTTCAACATATCCAGTGTTAATCATACCCCCGTTTGGTGGCAGTTACTTCAATTGTCAAAGCTCTTTAAAGGCTTCCTCAAATCTTTCTACTTCTCTTCTTTGTGATGTACTTATGGCCTTGAACTCTGGCCAAGTCTTCAGTGAATATAACCTTATGAAGTTTGGAATCAAATTTTATTTGTTAATCTAAAAATCCTCCAAGAGGACCACAATCTTGCTGTGGACTGGAAGCTTGCGTGCCTCAATGACCTGAAGCCAGTGTTGGCTGAAGTCGGTGGTATATGTTTTGGCTCTTGTTAGGTCACCTATACCAAACAGGTCAAAGGGTAGAGGCCAGACTAAGGGAGGTCCACCAGTCCTTCAGGTTTGGGGGTTCAGCTCAGGACTAACAACCATGACTGGTAAAACAATCTTTTTATGGAAACAGCAATGAAGAATCCTTCTACATCTAAGTGTGATGGTATTCCCGAGTCTCCACCCAGAACTTGCATGATGGACGGTTGTGAAAATTAAGTAAGTTAAGAGAGTTCAAGAGTCAGGAAGTTATGTTGCAATTTTATAAAACTCTAGCAAGGATGCATTTGGAATATTGAATGAAGTTCTGGCGGCTCCATTATAGGAAGGATATAGAGTCTTTGGAAGGGGTACAGAAGTGGCTTACTGGGTTCCTGCCTGGATTAAAGGGCATGTGCTGCAAGGAGAGGATGGATAAACTTGGATTATTTCCTCTGGAGCAGTGGAAGCCGGGGGGGGGGGGAAATCAGATGGAGGTATATAAATTTATGAGATGCATGGATAGAGTAGAGAACCACACACAAAATGTTGGAGGAACACTGCAGGGCAGGCAGCATCCATGGAAATGAGTTGAAGCTCTGGGCTGAGATCCTTCTTCACCTATGATCTTCTAGCTATCCTCTTTCCCCTTCTCCCACCAAGGAAGGAAAAAGACACCAGAGTAAATAGGTAGGAGGAGGGGAAAGAGGATAGCTCGAAGGTGATAGGTGAAACCAGGTGGGCGGAAAAGGCAAAGGGCTGGAGAGGAAGGAATCTTATAGGAGAGGAGAGTGGACCGTGGGAGAAAAGGAGGGAGGAGATGATAGGCAGGTCAGAAGAGATAAGAGGCCAGATTTGGGAATAGAATAAGAGGGGAGGGGGAGGGATTTTTATAACTGGAAGGAGAAATCGATTTTCATGCCACCAGGTTGGAGGGTACCCAGACGGAAAATAAAGTGATGCTCCTCTGCCCTGAGGGTGGCCTCATCATGATACAAGAGGAGGCCATGGACTGACATGTCAGAATAAAATGGGAATTGAAATTAAAATGTTTGGCCACTGCGATGTTCTGCTTTTGGCAGATGGAGTACAGGTGTTCAACGAAGCGGTTCCGTAACTTACGACGGGCCTCACCAGTGAAGAGGAGGCCACATCAGGAACACAGGACACAATAGGCAACCCCGGCAGTTTCACAGGTGAATTGCTGCTTCACCTGGAAGGACTGTTTGGGGCCCAGAATGGAGGTGAGGGAGGAGGTGAGTGGGTAGATACAGCATTTGTTCCATCTGCCTGATAGAGTAGAGAGCCAGTATTTCTCCCCCCCAGACAGCAGTACTGACGGTGAGGAGGATGAGTTCGAAAGACATGCATGGGACAAGTGATGCACCATCAACAACTCTGAGACGTGGGTTAAGGTAGGCTTTTATTGGCTGGAAGAAAGCACAAGCAGCAAGTGACCATCACACGACATCCTGGAGACTGAGGAAGGGTCTGTGGCTCCAATCGCCTTGTTGGGAGGAGCCACAGGAGCAGTCAGCGGGGGAGGCGTGTCCAGACTGGTATACGTAGTTCACCACAACAAGATATTCACACAGAGAGTTTCGGTGCTTGGAATGTGCTGCATAGGGTGACGGTAGAGGCAAAAATGACAAAAGTGTTCAAGAGATGCTTAGGTAGGCACATACCTTAAATGTGCAGGGAATGAAGGGTATGGACAATGTGTAGGTAGGAGGACAACTTGTGTATCTGCTTACTAATGTAATTAGTTTAGCACAATGTTATGCGCTAAAGCATCTGTTCCTGTACTGTTTGATGTATTTTGATAAAAATAACACATATCATTTAATTATTGGCAAAAGCAGATCTTTGCTGTTGAAATGTCTTGGGTAGTATTACACAAGATAAAGCATCAATGTCAAGTAGTTCCCAATGGAGAAAGTGAGCAAAAGTGTGTAATGATATAATAATGTAGGATCTTTTTATATTAGATTTCTACCTGGTAATGTAAATATTTAATTTTAAAAGGATTTGAACTGCCTAGTGTATTTTTCAGGCTTTCAGATAGAATGTTTTTGTAATCTTAATGAGAAATTAAAATTAAATGCTCATTGATAGTTTTATTACTATCATTTGTCACACTGGTGATATTAACTTTCTCTTCAAATGCACATCCATTTTGAACCTGTGAACATTTCACATTTTATGTTTTTATTGCTCCTAGTGTTAATATATTTCTTATTTTCCTATTGATAACTTTTTGTTTATTTTATCTGCCTTCTAAAGACATTATTTATTGTGAATCAGTACAGTAAGACTTGCATTTGTTAACATGTAATTCCAGTTAGCAGAGCTTCTAAGTGATTACATGACAAGGTTGAAATATGAATATACATAAAATACAAATATATTTCATCTGTAATATTTCTAGACACCCATTGTCTGCTTTTTACATCCTTCCTGTGTTACAGTGCTGGCTGCATAATGCTTGGGGCATCTTGAATATGTGAAAAATGCTATGCTATTTCAATTCTTTCTTGCTTTTCGACATGGAAAAGAATTCTTTGAATGCTGGGCATGAACCTCTTTCCTGCCAAACTCAAAGAACATTTTTGGTGAGTGGGTAAAAGGTATCAATTGACCTTTATAAAGCAGGAATGTAAAGGTCAGAAGTTCTCTGGGTAGTTGATGATGGGGTGATACAGTTGATCAAAAAGTTCTAATCAACAAACTCCAAAACCTGGATCTTTGTACTTCCCGCTGGATACTTGACTTCCTCACTGGGAGCCCACAGTCAGTGCAAATTGGAAAGAACATCTCCTTGCAGACAATGACACCAGTGCTCCTCAAGGATGTGCACTTAGCCCTCTGCTCTACTCTCTCTACCCCCACAACTACTTGGCTAGGCACAGCTCAAACGCCATCTACACATTTGCTGATGACACAACTATTGTTGGTAGAATTTCAGATGGTGACAAGGAGGAATACAGGATTGAGCACAATCAGCTGGTTGAGTGGTGCCACAGCAACAATCTTGCACTCAACATCAGTGAGACCAAGGAATTGATGGTGGACTTCACAAAGGGGAAGTCAAGGAAATATTCACCAGACCTCATAAAGGGATCAGTAGTGTTATAGTGTGAGCAGTTTTCTGTTCCTGGGTATTAAATTCTCGGAAGATCTATCCAAGATGTTGATGTAATTACAAAGAAGATATGACAGCAGCTATATTTCATTTGGAGTTTGAGGAGAATTCTTATGTGCTGTGTGGGGCATTCTAACTGGTTGCATCATCATCTGGTAAGGAGAAAAAGCTGCAGGAAGTTGTAAACTCAGCACTAAGTTCCCCTTCATTAAGGACTCCCATCACCTAGGACAGGCCCTTTTCTTACTGTTACCATCAAAGGGGAGGTATATGAGTCTGAAGACACACATTCAATGTTTCAAAAACCGCTTCTTCCACTCTGCCTTCAGATTTAGCAATGGACAAATAACCCATGAAACAACCCTCACTATTTTTTTCTATATTTTGCTCTCTTTTTGCTCTACTTACACTATTTAAATTATATATATATTTCTAGATGTAATTTATAGTTTATTATTATTACTTATTGCAATGTCCTGCTGCAAAACAAAGTTAAGAACATATGCCAGTGATATTAAATCTGATTCTGGTCTAAGTACCTATAGTTTGGGGGTCAGGATAGATGATAGCCAAGCCCAGTGTCATTAATTAAACCTCTGTTTCTAAGTATAATTAAGGATATCAGTTCAGAATGAATTAGGATCAGTACCATGTTTGAAAAGCTTGTGATCTTTATGTATGACAATTTATGAAACCAATCGCCAATGTGAGTCACATTATTGTTGTTAATGATCATTAGAGTGGTTCATAAGAATTAATTAGCACAGTTAATAAAGGAAATAGGAAATGAATTGGAAGTGAATAACATTTTATGACAGAAGATACTTAATTTTCACAATTGCATATCACTTTATAGGATTCTAAACATCCTACTGTTCCTCTTTTCTGAACCAAACTTACCATTTAATAGCTTCAGATAAAGTTTTGTTTTGACTGTTCCTAAGATCAAAATTAAAATTGGATAGAGAACCTTCCTTCTGGAAATGGGATAAGAATGAGAAAGTGATATCAGCAGTGGAGAAACAGGATTGAACACAGCTGCAATAGGAATTTCCTTTTGAAAAACTGGGAAAAAACTATTACTTATTTTTCAGAATTTAGTGTCACTGGTCGAAGGGCCTTCATGGCCCTTCCATAGTTGTTCTTGAGAAGATGGTGGCAAGACATCTTCTTTAACTGCTGTAGCCTTCCAGAGAAGGTGCCATGGGGCAGGGGGTTGCAGAAATTACAGCCAGTAATGACGATGCATTTCCAATTCAAGAGCTTGAGATTTAGAGGGAAAACTGGAGGTGCTGTTATTCTTAACTACCTAATGCCCTTGCCCAGTAGGTAGTAGAAGACGTAGTTTGGGGAGAGCTGTTAGAGTAGCCAAAGAGGATAACTGCATTGGATTTTTTAAAAGCTACAATACACAATCTTGTAGTGATGTAGGCAGTGAATATTTTTGGGTAGAGGGAGGATGGACTCCAAGGTTTTGATTTGATCTGTTAGCTGTGAGTTGCTTAGTTTTTCCTATCTCATGCTTTTTCTGTTGAGGGGAATGTAAAGGTGAGCAACAGGGAAATAAAGATCTGTCACTGATCTTGTGCCTTGTGTAAATAGGATGTCTAGATGTCTTCTAAGCACAAAATCCATCAGTTTCAGCATAGTTATGAGGGAATATGACCTCATCTGGATACGAAAATACACAAGCCATGCATATAATCAAGTGCCAGGGATCCCATGGTACTACCTTAGAAGTCACAAGGGAAATTACTCAATTTTTTGACCAACATAATTCCCATAATTCATCTTAATGTTTTTACCATCTTATTGTGTGCAAATCAGCCATTCAATTTTCCTTTATTACTAAAATGACAGAGGAAATGGACTTCATAAAAGAGATACATCGGTTAAAACACATTCTGCCACTATGAAAGGCACTTTATGAACTCTTCTATGCATCTTCAACTGGCTTCAGCTGAAACTTTCACCAAATGAAAATGGCCAGAGACATAATGAAGAACTCTGAAATTATTCAGCATTGTACTATGCGTGTGGTGGGGTTTGAAGGGGGGCAGGAGCATAAGTAATAATGAATCAAAAACAAATTACATAAATGTGAGAAAAACATTAATCTGAAAATGACATTGACATTATCAAATTAGTTGGTGTGCTGAAAGTAGTTAGACATTTAATGTGCTATTATGTCATTGAAATAGAATAGAAAATGGTATAATTGATTACTAAAATATAAAACAGCAGATCAATCAAAAGAAACTCTGACATCATGCAAAAGATCAGCTAGTGCTTAGCAGAAGCAGTGCTGCAAGGGAAGAATAGTTAAGCAATCAAATTAAAGAGGGAGGTGCTAATCCAATATGTTTTTGGCAATTATCTTCTTAATTTTGCTCAGACTGTATTTATTACATAAACATTACTATCCAAAGGCTCAGAACAGTGACAGGAGCAATTCTAGTAGAGAGTGAATAAGATACCTGATCTAATTACCCTCATCAATAATTATGGGATGACAATCTTGGGCAATTTTTTGAACTTTATTCACAACTTTTGCAATCGATTGCCATTTATTTGCTGCACCATCAATAACTCTCTCTGAGACGTGAAGTTGAGATATCGGCTTTTATTGACTGGAAGAAAGAACAAGCAGTAGTTGACCACCATACTACATCCTGGAGACTGAGGCCGGGCGCAGGCCGAGTCTGTGGGAGGAGCCACAGGAGCAGTCAGAAGGGGGCATGTCCAGACAGGTATATGTAGTTCACCACATTCACCCCCCCCCCTTTGTTTTAAAAGAGAGTCCCCATGGGGCAAAGTTTCTTACAAGTATATTTACAGGTTAAGTCTATCAGGTGGTCGAATCTGTCGCTGCGATCTACGTAGCACCGGCTGTGATTGCACAGGTGCCAGTGGCGATTGCACCGGAGACGGTGGTTGTGCTGGTTCCGGCCTAACTGGAGGTGTCAGCCCACTAGGCGTCAGTGATCCCTCATGCGTGTGTGAGGCGCCTGGTATATGCGCATACGAGATGCCCGGTATAGGAGTGTCGTGAAGAGTCTGTGTAGGGCTCTGTGTGCGCGGTGTCACCTCGGGTACAGGGTACATAGTTACTGTGGAGTGTTCGGGGTAGTGGTCTGCTGCTCCTGCGGGCGCCAGATCGCGGACGGAGACCGTGTCCTCCGGCCCATCAGGTAAGACCACGTAAGCATACTGGGGGTTCACACGTAGAAGGTGAACCCTCTCAACCAGTGGGGAGTATTTATTGCTCCTCACATGTTTCCGGAGCAGCACTGGCCCTGGGGACGTCAGCCAAACTGGTAGGGTGGTCCCAGTGACAGACTTCCTGGGAAAAGAGAATAGGCGTTCGTGAGGGGTGGCATTGGTGGACGTACATAACAGGGAGCGGATAGAGTGGAGTGCCTCGGGGAGGACCTCCTGCCATTGAGAGACCGGCAACCCTTTTGACTTAAGGGCTAAAAGTGTGGCCTTCCACATAGTGGCATTCTCCCTCTCCACCTGTCCATTTCCCCGGGGATTATAACTCGTGGTCCAACTAGTAGCAATGCCCCTAGCCAACAGGTACTGGTGCAGCTCGTCACTCATACAGGAGGACCCTCTATCACTGTGGATATAGCAGGGAT
Source organism: Hypanus sabinus (assembly GCF_030144855.1). NCBI lineage: Eukaryota > Metazoa > Chordata > Chondrichthyes > Myliobatiformes > Dasyatidae > Hypanus > Hypanus sabinus. Next base: position 27,350,374 of record NC_082720.1, read on the forward strand.
ATCCGAACAGAGTGAAGAGCTGGTGCAGGGCTTTTATGACGGACGTGGTAGTTGTGTTGGGGCAGGGGATGGCAAAGGGGAACCGCGAGTACTCGTCGATAATATTGAGAAAGTAGACATTGCGATTGGTGGAAGGAAGGGGGCCCTTAAGGTCAACACTCAGTCACTCAAAGGGGCGGGTGGCCTTGATAAGTTGTGCCTTTTCAGGACGGTAGAAGTGTGGTTTGCACTCAGCGCAGACTTGGCAGTCCCTGGTCATCATCCTGATGTCCTCAAGGAAGTACGGCAGGTTCTGGGCTTTCACGAAATGGTAAAATTGGGTGACCCCCGGATGGCAAAGATGCACATGGAGGGCGTATAGCTGGTCGAGCTGTGCGCTGGCTCACGCTCCCCAGGATAGGGCATCAGGGGGCTCATTGAACCTTCCAGGCCGGTACAGGATATCATAGTTGTAGGTGGAGAGTTCTATTTTCCACCGCAAAATTTTATCATTTTTGATTTTGCCCCACTGTTGGTTGCTGAACATGAACGCAACCGAGCGCTGGTCAGTCAGCAAGGTGAACCTTTTGCCGGCAAGATAGTGCCTCCAGTGCCTAAAAGCTTCCACTATGGCCTGGGCTTCTTTCTCCACTGCGGAGTGCCGAATTTCAGAGCCTTGAAGGGTACGAGAAAAGAATGCTACTGGCCTGCCTGCCTGATTGAGGGTAGCAGCAAGCGCGAAATCGGAGGCGTCACTCTCTACTTGGAAAGGAATGGTCTCATCCACCGCATGCATTGTTGCTTTGGCAATGTTCCCTTTAATGCGGCTGAAGGCCGCGCAGGCCTCGGCAGAGAGGGGAAAAGTGGTAGACTTGACCAGGGGGCGGGCCTTGTCTGCGTAATAGGAAAAGAAGCCCAGGCACCGTCTGAGGACTTTGAGAGTGGTGGGAAGAGGGAGTTCTAACTGGGGGCGCATACAGTCGGGATCAGGGCCAATGATCCCGTTTTCCACGACATACCCAAGGATAGCGAGTCGGGTGGTTCCGAACACACACTTGTCCCTATTATAAGTAAGGTTCAGGGCTTTGGCCACTTGGAAAAATCGTTGGAGGTTGGTGTTGTGATCCGGCCAGTCATGACCGCAGATGGTGATGTTATCCAGATAGGGAAATGTGGCCTTCAGTTGGCACTGGTCCACCATCCAGTCCATTTCCCTCTGGAAGACAGAGACACCATTTGTGACACCAAATGGGACGCGCAGGAAGTGATAGAGCATGCCGCCTGCCTCAAAGGTGGTGTCTGGGTGGTCCTCTGGGCGGATGGGGAGCTGGTGATAAGCGGATTTCAGATCTATTGTCGAGTACACCTTGTACTGAGCTATCTGGTTGACCATATCTGCGATGCGGGGTAGGGGTTATGCGTCAAGCTGCGTGAACCTATTGATAGTTTGACTATAGTTCACAACCATCCTATTTTTCTGCCAGGTCTGAACAACAACCACCTGGGCCCTCCAAGGGCTTGTGCTTGGCTCAATGATCCTCTCCCTGAGCAGCCGCTGCACCTCTGACTGAATTAAGGCCCTGTCCCCTGCGCTGTTAGATGCCATAGGTTTACAGTCAGGGGTCAGGTTGGCGAACAGTGGTGGGGGAGGGATCTTGAGGGTGGAGAGGCTGCAAGTGGTGACAGTAGCGCTGCTGTTGGCATGGTGCTGGGTGGGATGTGCGGGTCGGTGTGTGTGTGTGGTCAGTAGCGATTCCTGACAGTGAGTGGTGGGAGGGGCCCGTCATATGCCATAGTCACACTTTCGAGGTGGCTGTGGAAGTCCAGCCCCAATAGCACAGGCGCGCACAGTTGAGGCAAGACCAGTAGCGCAAAGTACCGATTCTGTGCCCTGCACCACCAATGTCGCTACACAACCCACCCGGATGTCTGTGGAATACGACCCAGAAGCTAAGGTGACCCTCTGGCTTACCGGCCGTGTCACGAGTCTGCAGCGTTGCACTGTGTCCGGGTCAATAAAACTCTCAGTGCTGCCCGTGTCAAACAGGCAGCTAGTCCTGTGCCCCTCCACCAGGATGTCCATCATTGACCCTGCAAGCTGATGTGGGGCGCTTTGGTCGAGGGTTACAGTGGCCAGAGTTGAACTGCCGTCTTGGTGCCCGGTAAGCACCGGTAGGTAGGGGGCAGGGCATGTTGGCGCCGACAAAGATGGCCGCCCACATCCGGGCATGCAGGATGGCGGCCCCCATGCCTTGCACGAGGCGGGCAGGCAAGATGCAGCCCCCATGCCTCACACGCAGCGCTGCCCGACCACGCTCGTGGTTTAGACTTACAGATCTTGGCGAAATGGCCCTTTTTCCTGCAGCTGGAGCAGGTCGCTTCTCGGGCCGGGCAGCATTTTCCGAGTCCGCATAAGTAGCACTGCGCGGGCTTGCAACTGGCAGCAGCTGTGGTCGGGTTCGGGGAGTTCGTGGAATCGCGACTGGCAGCGGCATTGGCGAATTCACTCGCGGGAACCAGTGGCGGCGGGGTCTGAGGTGTCCACGGAATCGGCGGGGGATTGCGCGGCTGGACAGCGTCAGCGTTGTGCAGAGCAGCCTCCAGTGAGTCGGCCGTCTCAATCGTTGAGCTTAAGGTAAGATCAGCATTTTCCAGCAGCTGCTGGCGCACATACACTGACCTGATTCCTGTAACAAAGGCGACTCATATGAGGAGCTCCGCATGTTGTTCCGCCATGAGTGTCAAGTCCGCACAAGTGTCTGTAGGGCTCGGAGAAACTGGGTGCTCGACTCTGCAGGCCGCTGTCGTCGCGTAGCTAAGCGATGTCTTGCATAGACGGTGTTCACCGGCCGCAGATACTGTCTTTTGAGGGTGTCCAGTGCCCCTTTGTAGGTCGGCAGGCCTCTAATAAGTGAGTAAACTTTCGGGGTGACCCTCGAGAGGAGAATTCGGTGCATAACAGCGGGTTCAGTTGCACTAACCTCCTCCAAGTATGATTGGAAGCATGTAAGCCAGAGTTCAAAGGCGAGAGCTGCTTCAGGGTTTTGGGGGTCCAAATCCAATCTTTCCGAATGTAAAATGCTTTCCATGTTTTAAAACTTCCAGTCAATAAAATTGATGAACCATCAATAACTCTCTCTGAGATGTGAAGTCAAGATAGCAGCTTTTATTGACTGGAAGAAAGAACAAGCAGTAGTTGACCACCATACTACATCCTGGAGAATGAGGCCGAGCTCAGGCCTCAATCGCCTTTATACCGGGGTCTGTGGGAGGAGCCACAGGAGCAGTCAGCAGGGGGCGTGTCCAGACAGGTATATGTAGTTCACCACAAAGTGGTACATAATCTGCAAGAGCACCAATTATGACAAGGGATCCAAACTCAATTAACTTCACCCACTACTATCAATCCAAAGAGAACACTCCCTCTGCTTTGGAGGGAGTTCTGGGACATAGGCTCAACAAAGATGAAGGAACAAGGATGTATTTTCAAATTACAATTTTTGCATTGGAGGGAATTTGTTGGTGATGATCTTCTAATGTGCCACCACTTCTTGGTTGGAAAGGGTTCTGATTTGGTCTTGTAGCAACAGTATTTATTTGGCTAGGTAAGTTAAACTTCTGATCAATGGTAACCGCAAGGATGTTAGTGATGGACTTTCTTAAATAACAATGCCATTGGTTATTTTGGACTGGTTTTGGATTACTTTAGAGATATTTCTCGGCTGGCACTTTAGTGATGTGAATGTTACTTACTAATTATCAGGTGATGCCTAAATGTTTTCTAGGTTTTTCTGTGTGCAGTTTCTGTGAAGTTCTGAAAGGAACTGAGCATAGTACAACCATCACTGAATATCGTACTTCTCATTAAAGTCTTTTACTAAAGAGTACATAGTTGTTATGGCTGAGGACATTATCCTGAGTAACCACCACAGTGATGACATGTAGCTGGCATTGTATCACCACCAGCTATCACAGTTGTCTTCTTTATATGACAGCTTCAAGGAGGTAAACTTGAATGGAGGGTTATGGGGAAGGGACAGAGAAGAGCAGGTGAGGCCTGCGATAGATCTGCTGTAATATTGAATGGTGGAGTATTCTTGAAGGGATGAAAGGGGCACTCCTTCTGTTTTTTAAGTTTCATTCCACACTTGATCAAATGTTGCCTTGATTGCCTGTGGTTGAGTCTAGGACAAGAGGGCACAATCTCAGAATAGAGGGATGTCCATTTAGAACAGAAATGAGGAGGAATCTTTTTAGACAAAGGATGGTGGATCTGTGGAATTCAAAACCACAGATGGCTGTGGAGGCCAAGTCATTGGGTATATTTAAAATAAGGGTTGATAGGTTCTGGATTAATCAGGGTGTCGAGGTTACAGGGAGAAGGCAAGAAAAAAGGGGTTGAGAGAGATAATAAATCAGCCATGATGGAACGGTGGAGCAGACTTGATGGGCTGAATGGCCTGATTCTGCTCCTATGTCTTTTGGTCTTACGGCCTTCAGTTTCACTTCACCTCTCATTTGTCCACATGATGAGGTTTAGAGTCATGTTCTCCTGATTAAAACCAAACTTTGAATTAGTAAGCAGGTGGCTGGCAAACATCCCTCAATAGCACTGTTGATGTCACCTTCATTGATGACCAAGAGTGGCCTGCATGTTAACTAACTGCCATGGATTTGTCCTCCATTTTGTAGAAAGAACATACTTGGGCACACTTCTACTTTGTTATGTAGATTCTTGAATTATATCTGTACTAGAATAACTTGGCCAGACTCGCAATTTATTCTGGAGTGGATGTTTTTCAGCACAGCTTGGATGTAATCTGCTCACATCTAATCATTTACAAACCTATTTAGACAATAAGACATGGGAATAGGCAATTTGGTCTATTGAGTCTGTTCTGTTATTCCATCATGGCTGATTTATTATCCCTCTCAACCCCATTCTCCTGCCTTTTCCCTGTAACATCTGACACCCTTGCTAATCAAGAAACTGGCAACCTTTGCTTTAAACCTACTGAATGACTTGGGCTTCACAGCTGTCTGTGGCAATTGATTTCACAGATTCACCACTCTCTGACTATACAAATTCCACTTCATCTCTGTTCTAAAGGGTCACAGACTCCCTAGCCAGAGGAAATATCTTCCCCACATCCACTCAATCTAGGCCTATCAATATTTGATAGGTTTTAAAGAGATTTCACTACCACCCACATTCTTCTAAACTCCAGCAAGTACATATCGAGAGGCATCAAATGCTCCACAAACATTAACCCTTTCATCCTTTCATTCTCAGGATCATTCTCGTGAAACTCCTCTGGACCCTCTCCAATGGCAGCACATCCTTTCTTAGATAAGAGGCCCAGAAACCAATAATAATGATAATAATAACAACTTATTTATAGAGCACTTTTCACACAAACCACGTAGTTCAAAAGTTTTATAATGGGATAAAGTTCAAATATGAAAATAAAAGACAAAAAGATATAATTAAAAGCAAAGTTAAATAAATGGGTTTTGAGTTGGTGTTTAAATGTGTCTACTGAGTTTGCATCCCTTATAGTCTTAGATACTCAGTTTCATGGTTTCGCAGTGTAGATAAAAAAAAAATGACCTGCCAATTACCTTTTGAGCAAGATTGTTTAAGAGACTGGTGGATGAAGACCTAAGAGCTTGGGCAGGATTATAAAATGAAAACAATTCTGTGACGTACTCTGGTCCCGGGCATTTGAGAGCTTTAAAAATTAGAAGAGAACGTTAAAATCAATTCTAAAAGATACAGGAAGCCAGTGCAGAGTAGCTAGGATCGGATTGACATGCTTCCACAGGACTCCAAGTGCGGTCTAACCAATGCCTTATAATGCATCATTACATCCTTGCTTAGATATTCTAATTTTCTCAGAATGAATGCTAATACTGCACTGGCCTTCCTTAACACTTATTTGCCCTTCAAGTTAACCTTTAGGGAATTTTGCATGAGGACTCCCATGTCCCTTTGTATCTCTGATTTCTGAATTTGTTCCCTGTTTTGAAAATAGCCTATGCTTTTATTATTTATAACAAAGTGCATGAGCATTTATTATCCTACACAGTATACCATCTGCCATTTCTTTGTCTATTCTCCTAATCTGTTAAAGTCTTTTTGCATACTCCCTGTTTTCTCAACACAACCTGTCCCTCCACCATTCCTTGGATAATCTGCAAAACTGGCTACAAAGCCATCAATTCAGTCAACCAGTTCGCTGGCATTTGGTATAATGTGAAAAGAAGTGCTTCTGTTGTGACTGAGACTAAGTTACTGGAGAAACTGGGGAAGTTATGGATCTTTATTCATCATGACAAACAGACATACCCTTGGAAACACTCTTGGTAGAGTCTCACAAAATGTAAGATTTCTAACAATCTGTGTTAAGGAGTTGGAGCTGGAACCGGATGAACTCAGAATCAGAATCAGGTTTATTATCACCGGCATGTGACGTGAAATTTGTTAACTTGAACTCCAGATCAATTGGGAGTCCGAGGGGTGCTTGGTAGGACATGTTACACGCAGGTGTGGGACACAGGAAAGTGGGTGACATTCAGGAAGGGGAAAGGGATTAAGGAGCCAGCACGGAGTACCCCTGTGGCCATCCCCCCACAATAATGTCCCCCATACTACTTTGGATACTGTTGGGGGGGAGTGGTGACCAATCAGAGGAAGGTCACAGTGGTTGGGTCTCTGGTACTGAGTTTGCCTCTGTGACTCAGAAGGGAAAGGGAGAGAAAAGGTACACTGTGATGATAGAGAATTCATTAGATGGGGGAACGGAAAGGAGGTTCTGTGGACAAGAACGAGATTCCCAGATAGGATGTTACCTCCTGGGTGCCAGTGTCCGGGATATCTCAGCTCGAGTCCTCTGCATTCTTAAGTGGGTGAACAGCTAGAAGTCATGGTCCATGTAGGAACCAATAACATGAATGACGAGGTTCTGCAGAGGGAGTTCAGGGAGTTAGGTGCTAAGTTAAAGGGCAGGACCTCCAGAGTTGTGATCTCAGGATTGCTACCTGTGCCATGTGCTAGTGAGGCCAGAACTAGGAAGATTATACAGTTTAATATATGGCTAAGGAATTGGTGTAGGAAGCAGGCATAAGGTTTTCAGATCCTTGTAATCTCTGGGGACAGCTTATCTACTGATGTCTATTATAAGCTCACTGACTCTCACAGCTACCTTGACTACACTTTTTCCCACCCTGTTACTTGGAAAAATGCCATCCCCTTCTCCCAATTCCTCCGTCTCTGCCGCATCTACTCTCAGGATGAGGTTTTTCATTCCAGAACAAAGGAGATATCTTCCTTCTTCAAAGAAAGGGACTTCCCTTCCTTCCTCCACCATCAACTCAGCTCTCTTCCATTTTACACACATCTGCCCTCAACCTATCCTCCCACCACCCCACCAGAGATAAGGTTCCTCTTGTCCTCACCTACCACCCCAACAGCCTCCACATCCAGCACTTAATTTGCTGTAACTTTTGCCATCTCCAATGGAATCCCACTAACAAGCACATCATCCCCTCCCCACCACTTTCTGCTTTCCACAGGGATTGCTCTTTATGCAACTCCCTTGTCTACTCGTCCCTCCCCATGGATCTCCCTCCTGGCATTTATCCCACCACTTCTCTAGTCCTGATGAAGGGTCTTAGCCCGAAATGTCAACTGCACTCTTTTCCAAAGATGCTGCCTAGCCTACTGAGTTCCTCCAGCATTTTGAGTGGGTTGTTTGCATTTTCAGCATCTGCAGATTTTCTCTTGTTTGTGAAGGATAAAAAGACCTTGATGGGAGTTACAAAGGGAGGTTGAAAAAGAGCAATGTTACAATAGTCATTGGGGACTTCAATATGCAGGCAGATTGTGAAAATCATGTTGGCACTGGATTCCAGGATGAGGACTTTTTAGAGCGGTTATGAGATGGATTTTTAGAGCCGCTTGTGGTTGATCCACTAGGGGATCAGCTATTCTTGATTGGGGGTCTTACAATGAACCAGAATCAACTAAATAGATTCAAGCAAAAGAACCCTTAGGGGCAAGTGATCATAATATGATATGACCAAATTCACCCTGAAATTTGAGAAAGAGAAGCTAAGGTCAGATGTATCAGTATTACAGGGGAGTGAAAGGGATTACAGAGTAATGACAGGGGAGCTGGTCAGAGTTGGCTGGAAAAGAACACTGACAGGGATGACAGCAGAGCAGCAATGGTTGGAATTTCTGAAAGCAATTTAGGAGGTACAGGATTTAAACATCCCAAGAAGAAAGAAGTATTCTAATGGAACGATGGCACAACCGTGGCTAACAAGAGAAGTCAATCCCAACATAAAAGCCAAAGAGAAGGCATATAATAGAGCAAAAATCAATGGGAAGCTGGAGGATTGGGAAGCTTTTCAAAACCAACAGAAGGCAACTAAAAAGTCATTAAGAAGGTAAAGGCTGAATACAAAAGTAAGCTAGCCAATGATAAATTAAAGAGGATACCAAAAGTTTATTCAGACACATAAAGCATAAAAGAGAGATGGGGTTGATATCGGACCATTGGAAAGTGATGCTGGAGAGGTAGTAGTGGAGAACAATGAAATGGTGGACAAACTGAATAAGTATTTTGCATCAGTATTCTCAATAGAACACATTAGCAGTATGATGGAAGTTTCAGATGTCAGTGGTCATGAAGTGTGTGAAGTTATCATTACTAGAAAGAAGGTCCTTGGGGAGCTGAAGGGTCACCTGGACAAGATGGTGGCTGAAGAGATCATGAAGACATTAGTAATGATCTTTCAAGAATCACGAGATTCTGGAATGGCTCTAGAAGGCTGGAAAATGGCAAATGTCAAAAAGGGTGAGAGGCAGAAGAAAAGAAGCTATAGGCTAGTTAGTCTGGCTTCAGTAGTTGGGAAGATGTTGGAGTCTATCATTAAGGATGGAAGCACATATTGAAATAGGCTGTAGTCAGCATGGATTCCTCAGGGGAAACTCTTGCCTGACAAATCCGATGGAATTCTTTGAAAAATTAATAGGCAGGATGGACAAAGAAGGATTGGTTGATGTTATGTACTTGGATTTTCAAAACGCTTTTGACAAGGTGCAACTCAAGAAGCTGCTTAACAAGCTACAAGCCCTTGGTGTTACAGGAAAGATTTTAGCATGGATAAAGCAGTGGCTGATTGGCAGGAGGCAAAGTGCGGGTGATTAAATGGAGCCTTTTCTGGCTGGCTTATGGTGACTAGTGGTGTTCCACAAGGGTCTCTGTTGGGACAAATTTTTTTATGTTATATGTCAATGAAGGAATAATGGAATTGATAACTTTATTGCTAAGACTGCAGATGATATGAAGATAGGTGGAGGGGCAGGTAATTTTGAAGAAGTAAAGAGACTACAGAAAGACAGACAGACTAGGAGAACGGGAAAAGAAATGGCAAATGGAACACAGTTTTGGGAAGTGTATGGTTGTGCACTTTGGTAGAAGAAATGAAAAGGTTGACCATTCTCTAAATAGAGAGAAGATACAAAAAACTGAGATACAAAGGGACTGGGAAACCTTGTGCAGGATTCCCTAAAGGTTAATTTGCAAGTTGAGTCAGTGGTGAGGAAGGCAAATTTGATGTTAACATTCATTTTGAGAGGACTAGGATATAAAAGCAAGGATTTAATATTGAGGCTTTATAAAGCACTGGTGAGGCCTCACTTGGGGTATTGTGGGCAGTTTTGGGCCCCTTATCTTAGAAAGGATGTGCTGAAACTGGAGAGGGTTCAAAGAAGGTTCACGAAAATTATTCCAGGATTGAACCGCTTGTCAATGAAGATCATTTGATGGCTCTGGGCCTGTATTCACTGGAATTCAGAAGAACGAAGGGTGACCTCTGATCGGTTGGGAGCAGACTACTGTATCATCGTTTCATCCTCCAAGCTCTGGGTTGGCTGACCAACCCTGAATCATTTCTGACTTCACTTTTCTCCTTGGATTTAATTCCTTCTACGTCCTCTGGAGAGGAGGTGAGAGAAGGTGAGAGTGGAGATCTGGAAGGGGTGGAAAAGACAGTTCATGAAAGCCGTATTTCCACTCCAGCAAGAGAGTGATCTGGTCACTTGTATCATCTTCCTGCTCTTAGTGGAGAGCAATACAGGATCACAGAAGTCCACATACATTTACTCAGTATGAAAAGGCAGTACTTGTAGTTTAACATTTATTCTCTGGTCATGAAGTTCCTTGAGAATTTATCCATTGTCTGGGGATCCTCATTGACACGTACCATCTTCTGCCAGGTTTTTCTGTTGGGTGTCCCAGTCCCTCTGCTGCATAGGACCATTCTCCTAGCATGTATTGTACCTGGTTACCAGCCCTTCAATGCCTAGATAACTCTGGGCACTCTCTTCCTTTCTCCTCCAACATCCGTGGTGGCCACTATTTATTTTGCTGGAGTTATGAAGAGAATTACTTTGAGGTGCAATACCCTTCTCTGGGTGCTGTGGACAAAAATCCGCCTGCTCCCTTCAACATGTCCTTTTCTTTGAATGCTAAACATGCTAACTTTGTTGCAACTTCACAACCCTGTCAGGGGGATACAATAAGGGGTAAGCTTCACATACAGTGAAATTTTTTGAAAATGTGAAACATCATGTGGAGCTTTCAGTTAGTTGGGACACATCAGGACCAGTACATTTTCACCGAATTAAGCATCTGCCCGAATAGGCCAAAATTTCATGGAAATAGTTAAAAAAGGTATAAAAAAGACAAACTACCATTTAACTCAGTAACAAATTATGTACTTAAATGGTATACAGAACAAATTAGAAATAAAACAATACTACTACTCTAAGTTCATTCAGCATTATTTCTGAGACTATAACTTTAGAAGTACAGGAAAATAGTTATCTTAGTTCATACCACAGAGAATTATTCATTATAAAACTCAAAACTGCAACAAGATTCAAAGTTGTTACCTGGCACTAGAAAATTGAAGAGATTTTTCATCTAATAGCTATTCTTAGAATTGCTAAATAGTTAAAGCAATTTATTGAAAAAAAGAAAGATAATTAAATATCTCTGAAAATTAAAAGGATTTTATCCCCCATTCTGTGACTTGCTTTTCTGAAATTCTGCCACATCCTCAATGTGGAAGCGCCTCAGAATATCAATTCAGGAATAAACTGGAAGAGCACCAGTTCACAGCAAGGCTTTCCTCTGCCCCATTCATCATCAATTCTGACTTTGCTGATCTAATTCTCCCTGCAGCATTCTGTATCAATCACTGCTGACTTGTCTGCACTTTTTCAGTTTCTGCATTTTTATTTGATTCCTGTTTAATCAAAGTTATTTTACGTGTAAAGCAGCCTCTCTTTGGACTGGGATCCCTGAAAGCAATTCTCTGATTCTAGCCCGGTTTGGCGGTTGCATAAACTGAATATACTAGCATTCCGTGAAGTGAGAGCAATGCTCTGCATGTGGTGGAATGTGTGTTGTTAAGGCAATCATATTATATATTGCCCACTTGCCTCTGAGATTATCTTTGGATCTCTAATTTCAGAGGCTGAAGCATTCAGTATGTGTGAGCCCAGCACCCTAACTCAAACATATTTGGAGAGAGGAGACCAATGCTGGTGTCACTAGTGAAGCCAGCTCCAGAAAATAAATATAAAAAATTAAACCATGAATCTCCTAGCTTGTATAGCTGTTGCTTTTCTGTCAACTTGATTACAGTAGTATTTTTTCGGGCAGATCTACACCTAATACTTCTTCATTTGCAATGTAAATTAAATATGAAACAATTTGTTTGCTGTTTTATCAATTACTCAGTCAATGAAATCTCAAGTATAATTCATCGAAGGAAATTTCTTCAGACAGACACTAATGTTTTGCTCCTTTATACTAGAATATAACTTCCAAAGTTGCTATTTCACTGATCTACTGATTTTTCTTCACTAAGCTCCAATGACAATTTTGGATATAGTACTGAGCCCTCTGTGATATCGGTAGCTTCTTTGGTAATGTTATTTAGCAAGGCAATTACTAAAAATACAATTTCTTAGTCTACAAACGTGTATCAATGCAAGGATGGACTAGTATTTTCCCAATGCATAGTTGTGTCCTTTGAACAGATCACTTGCAATGCAAGAGGAAACAACACACTGGACCACTGTTACACCACCATGAAGAATGTCTACCGTGCTATTCCATGTCCTCACTTTGGGAAGTCTAATCATTGGCTGTACTTCCATTCCCTGAATATAGGCAGAGACAGAAGACTGCAGCACCAACAATGAGGACCAAGAAGGTATGGACAAGGACAGGAGCACCTATAGGATTGGTTTGAAATGGTAGACTGGAATGTGTTCAGGGATTCGTCTTTGAATCTAGATGAGTATGCCATAGTTATTACCGACTTCATTAAAACCTGTGTGGATGAGTGTGTGCCCACAAAGACTTACTGTACATTCCCAAACCAAAAGCCATGGATGAACCAGGAGGTACATCATCTGCTGAAGGCTAGATCTGTGGCATTCAAGTCTGGCAACCCAGGCCTGTACCAGAAAACCAGCTATGATTTGTGGAGGGCTATTTCAAGGGAGAAGAGATAATTTTGAACGAGGTAGGAGGCAACATCAGAAGAATGGCAACTCTAGCAGGGTCTACAAAGCAAAACCCTATACAAGTAGTCCGTGAGTTACGAACGTCCGACTTATGGACAACTGGTACTTATGAACCGAGGAACAAGAACACCGTCTGCCATTTTAAGTCACTGCCATTGATACTGTGTTGATTGTTTAACTTTGTATTTGGCTTAAAATTTTCTTAGTAAGATTCACCCTGACGCCCCTCCCCCCCATTCCAGTTGGCTGGTGGCGCAGTGAGATCAGTGCCGGGCTGGAGAACGAAGGTTCCCGAGTTCGATCCAGTGACAGACCGCTCCTGTGCCGGGTTGATGTTGATCCAGTGACTCCCTTACCATCCGTGCTGAGTTGATGTTGAGCTTGCAACTTGACCTTGTAAAAAGAAACCTCCGGTTTAAATTCCCACGCGGAATATTGTGGAGGATCAAATACCCAAACGCAGCACAGCCCCCACTTGTCCCATTTAGCCTGCCTCAGTGCGGTGGTCCTTAGGACCCAGTGGACCGCGGGAGCTGGCGCCCGCAGTGTTTCTGTTCCATTGACGGGAAGCGATCGTGATTGATAATAAAGTGGAAATAATAAAGTGTTTGGAAAGAGGTGAAATGCCATCAGTTATTGGAAAAGCATTAGGCTACAGTCAGTCAACAATTGGAACAAGTCTAAAGAATAATGGATGAAGTGAGAATAATGGAGCATGTGAAAGGCCCTGCCCCGATGAAAGCTACAATTATTACTAAACAACACAGTGGTGTAATTATTGGAATACATACATTTCTTAAGTGTTTTATATGCATAGAAATGTAAAATATGTTCTATATACTAAGACAAACGTTTGACTAACTGACACTAAATAATATCGGATGTACTTGTTCCGACTTATGTATAAATCCGACTTAAAGACGGACTCAGGAACGGAACTCGTACGTAACCCGGAGACCGCCTGTAGTATGAATGGCAGCGATGCTTCACTATCAGATGAACTCAATGCCTTCTATGCCTGCTTTGAAAGGGAGAACCCAACTACAGCTGTGAAGATCCCTGATGTACCTGATGACCCTGTGATCTCTGTCTCAGAGGCCAATGTTAGGCTGTCTTTAAAGCGAGTTAACCCTCGCAAGGCGGAAGGTCCCAATGGAGTACCTGGTAAGGCTCTGAAAACCTGTGCCAACCAACTAGTGGAGGTACAGGCAGAAGTTCCCACTTGTTTCAAAAAGGCTACAGTTATACCAGTGCCTAAGAAGAATAATGTGGGCTGCCTTAATGATTATCGCCTGGTAGCACTCACATTGACAGTGATGAAATGCTTTGAGAGTTGGTCATGACTAGACTGAACTCCTGTCACCCCAAGGACCTGGACCCATTGTAATTTGCCTATCGTCACAATGGCAGATGCAGTCTCAATGGCTTTCCATACGGCTTTAGACCACCTGGACAACACAAGCACCTGTGTCAGGATGCTGTTCATCGACTACAGCTCAGCATTTAATACCCTCATTCCCACAACCCTGATTGAGAAGTTACAGAACCTGGGTCTCTGTATCTCCCTCTGCAATTGGATCCTCGACTTAGTGGATTGGTGATAACATATCCTCCTTGCTGATGATCAACACTGGTGCACCTCAGGTGTGTGCTTAGCTCACTGCTCTACTCTCTATATACACATGACTGTGTGGCTAGGCATAGCTCAAGTACCATCTATAAATTTGCTGATGATACATCCATTGTTGGTAGAATCTCTGGTGGTGACAAAAGGGCATACATGAGTGAGATATGCCAATTAGTGTAATGGTGCCGCAGCAACAACCTGGCACTCAACGTCAGTAAGATGAAAGAGCTGACTGTGGACTTCAGGAAGGGTAGGACAAAGGAAAACACCAATCCTCATAGAGGGATCAGAAGTGGAGAGAGTGAGCAACTTCAAGTTACTGGCTGTCAGGACCTCTGAGGATCTAACCTGGTCCCAACATATCGATGTAGTTATAAAGAACACAAGACAGCAGCTATAATTTATTAGGAGTTTGAAGCGATTTGGCATGTCAACAAATACACTCAAAACCTGTACTGTGGAGAGCATTCTGACAGGCTGCATCACTGTCTGGTATGGAAGGGCTACTGCACAGGACTGAAAGAAGCTGCAGAAGGTTGTAAATCTAGTCAGCTCCATCTTGGGCACTAGCCTTCAAAGTATCCAGGACATCTTTAGGGAGTGGTGTCTCAGAAAGGCTCCGTCCATTATTAAGGACCTCCAGCACCCACAGCATAAGGTAGGTACAGAAACCTGAAGGCACACACTCAGCAATTCAGGAACAGCTTCTTCCTCTCTGCCATCTGATTCCTAAATGGACATTGAAGCTTTGGGCACTACCTCACTTTTTTTTTAATGTGCAGTATTTCTGTTTTTGCACATTTTTAAAATATCTATTCAGTATAAGTGATTGATTTACTTGTTTATTATTGTTTTATTTTATTATCATTATTTTTCCCTCTGCTAGCTTATGCATTGCATTGAACTGCTGCTGCTAAGTTAACAAGTTTCATGTCACGTGCCAGTGATAATAAGCATAGTTCTGATTCACTGGAAAATGTCAGAAGGTTGGTACAAGTAGTGCTCATTTTGATCTATCAACCAAAACTAGACTTCTGTGCCCTTGGTTGCAACCAGAGGCAAGTATGTCTTCCCAGGTCTGTATCAATCACTTATTATATAGAGTGGAGCCTGATACCATGGGTCTCAACAGTTGTATTTGTAACACTACTATAAATCAGCATCTTTACCTCACTGCAACTATTTGTAGTTTAGATCTTTTATTCCTTTTTGTGTGATAATGAGGAAAGGCACACATTTTCCTTATCACACTGCTGCCTAGCGAAGAGGTAATATTTATTTTATGTGTTTGCATGCACTCAGGACACTACTGCAGAAGTATTATATTAATTTATTTCTGCTCCCATGACAACAGAACAGCTGTTGCTGTTGCCAAGCCTACTCAAGATAACTTCCAACAGAACAGAAATCGTACTCTGTCCTGTGCTTTCTCCCAACTGCAAGCAAATCGTACAATCCACATCGCGAATTACCGGGCAAATCTTCCTCTTCCTTTCTCAACTAAGACTGAGATAGTTAATAACTACGAAAACAAAATAAAAAAATCAAGGAAAAGTCACCAAACTACAGCTAATTAAATAAAGTAAGGATGTTGCAGGATCAGGTGATGTGCTGTAGCTACATGATGCGGGAGCTGGTGGACCCCATTGTGGTTCCTGGTGACCACGTCTACAGCGAGTGTTGGCGGCTCGAGGAACTCAGGCTCAAAGGTGATGACCTGGAATCAGAGCTTCGAAAATTGCAGCACATCGGGGAGGGGGAGAATCACCTGGATTCTCTGTTTCAGGAGGTAGTCACACCCATTAGATCAGCTGCCTCAAGTTTGGACTGTGGTCAGGGACAAGAGGGTGTGACTGAGTGAGGCAGGTGGTAGGATCCAAGACACAGTGCTGGAGGAGCCTCAGTCCATCAGGTCTGAGATTCTTGCTCCCTGTGTGGATGAGAGAGAGGACTGTAGGAAGGATGAGCAAAGCAACTGTGGTACCATGGCTGAGGGAGCCATTCAAGAGGAGGGAGGGAAGAGAAATGTAGTGGTAATTGGGGATAGTATAGTCAAAGGAATAGACAAAGTTCTTTGTCGCAGGGATAGAGCGTCCCAAAGGCTGTGTTGCCAGCCTGGTGCCTGTGTTCAGGACATTTTATCTGACCTGCAGAGGAATTCGCAGTGGGAGGAAAAAGATCCAGTTGTTATGTTCCATGTGTGTACCAAAGACATACGTAGAATGAGGAAAGAGGTTCTGCTGAGGGAGTTTGAGCAGCTGGAGACTAAATTCAATAAGCAGAAACAAAAAAAATGGTCATCTCTGGTTTTCTACCTGAGCCACATACACACTTGCACAGGGTAAAGAAGATTAGAGAGTTAATTATGTGGCTCAAGGATTGATGTGGGAGAAGTGGGTTTGAATTCGTGGGAAACTTGCATCAGTATTGGGAAAGGAGGGAGCTATACCAATGGGACGGGCTCCACCTGGACAGTGATGGGACCCGAATCCTGGTGAATCGCATATTTAGGGCTGTGGATAGGGCTTTAAACTAAATAACAAAAGTATATTCAGTTAAAAGCAAGGACAGTGAAGATGAACAAAGCCAGTATGGATAACTAAGGAAATATTGGGAAATATCAAATTAAAGACTTGTGTGTACAAAGTTGCCAAGAGTAGTGGGAAACTGGAAGATTGGGAAAACTTTAAAAGGCAACAAAGAACCACCAAGCATGCAATAAAGAAAGGGAAGAGAGTGTTGCAAGGATGTGGCTGTGGGGGGAACCCAAGTGCTGGACACAGGCATGGAGGCAGGATCAAGAGGCATTAGCACAGTCTCGAGTGTGGAATAGAGATCCAGGAGAGTCTTGACACAGAGGCAAGGTTCATGTAGAGGATCCAGGAAAACGATGCAGAACGTAGAACTGCTAGTCCTAAAGAACCATGAAACCAGGTTACTCATACAAGAGTCAACAAACAAACTGGCAGCTCCTTGTTGTGATTCCAGGGTTTTTAATCCTGCATCTACTGATGGAAAGCAGGTGTGTGGAATTAGTGGAATTGGGAATGATTGGAAATTAGACGAGGGGATTGAAGTCCAGTTACTGAGGTAATAGCAAGGTGGGGAATTGCCAGATGGGACCACAACAGATAGATTATGAAAATAAGCTAGCACAAAATATAAAAATGGATAGTAAAAATTCTTATAATTATATAAAGTGGAAAAGGGTGGTCAAAGTGAACGTAGGACCTTTGGAGGATGAGAAGGGGGAATTGATATCGGATAATGAGGAAATGGCTGAGGCTTTGAATGACTATTTTGTGTTAGTTTTCCTGGTGGAGGACACATTTAGCATGCCAAAGGGAGATGTTATGGATGCAATGGCAAGTGAGGACCGCGATACAATCGTTATCACTAAACAGGTAGTGCTGAGTAAATTTGCGGGCCTAAATATAGGCAAGTCCCCCAGTCACGTTGGAATGCATCGCAGGGTCCTGAAAGAAATGGGAGAGTTTATAATTGAGGCTTTGGTGATAATCTACCAAAATTCTCTGGACTCTGCAAACTGCATAGTTGGGGAATTAAGTGTTATGGAGGAAAAGGGAGATAGGTGGAGAAGAGTCCATGGCCAGATCAGTCACAATCTTATTGAATGGTGGTACAGGCTCGATGGGTCAGATGGCCTACTCCTGCTCCAATTCCTTGTGTCTTTATGTTCTTAAGTTTTAAACTGTCCCAATAATTTAAGTTTATGGCACCTGTCTGGAAATTTACATATTTTCTCCTCTCCAGGGTACCACCAGCTTGTCATGGCGGCAAGGCTTGCGTGATCCCAAGAACCTGAGAGTGATGTCTTCTGGAGGGTCACCCATGGCGATAAGGTTAAGGGGGTGGACCCAGATGAAGCGTGGTCTGACCAAGACCTCAACGTGGAGCAGGTGGAAGATAGTGGTAAATTAGAGTTTCTGAATCTCAGAACTGAGGTTCACCACAACAGCTGCAAAGGTGAAGGAAGGCTGCAGCAGAAGATGGCCCCCAATCATCTTGGTCTCCATGCCATTAAATTCTGGCCCTTCCTCTGTCAAGGACCTCGTGGTGGCTGCTTGTGCACCAGTCTCTCCATGTTAAAAGACTTCAGGCACAGACATTTCTCCTGGTTTGGTAATCCAATCGACCAACCTGGATAAAGCCCTGTGACAATCAGGAACAGGACAGTGAAGTCTGGGAGCTCCCAGCCACAACCTGGCACACAGATGTTAAATAGTCATTTTGCTCTTGTATTGAGGTAGTTAGAACTTTTCGGCAGTTGTACCCATGACTTAGCAGCCCTATTCGGGACCTGCTCTGCTCACCCCACCTGTGGAAAGGGCTAGAAAAGGTGCCCTGAAAGTAGCCTGCCTCCTCACTCCTGACTGGAATACCACATCCAGTGGAATCACCGAACTGCCGTCCGAAACAAAAGCACATGAATTTTGGAGCCTGGAATGTGCGGACGCTTACAGACAATGAAACCAGCGATCGTCCAGAAAGACGTTCTGCCTTCAACTCAAGCGAGCTGGGAAGATTCCAAATTGACCTTGCTGCCCTCTCCAAAACGTGATTGGCTGAGGAAAGATCATCGAAGGAGGAGAAGGGTGGATACGCTTTTTTCTGGAAGGAGAAATCAGAAGATGAATCCAGAATCCATGGAGTTGGATTTGCCATAAAGAACAGCACCATCCAAATTGCCAGTTGACATCAATGAACACCTCATAACCAGGTGCCTTAAGCACACTAACAAACAAGTGGCTCCAACCCTAGACCCACCGGACGATGTTAAGGAGACCTCCTACACCAACCTAGACCACATGCTATCAGATATTCCCAAGGAAGATAAGGTTATTCTTCTTGGAGACTTCATACTAGGGTTGGCAGGGACAGCGACTCGTGGAAAGGCACAATTGGGAAGGAAGGTGTTGGCAACATCAACTCCTGTGGAGTGTTCTTATCCTTCGTGTGCTGAACATGATCTGACCATCACCAACACCCTGTTCTGCCAAAGAAATGAGAAAACTTTGTGGATACATCCCCATTCTAAGACTTGGCATCTTATAGATTATGCCATTGTTCGGAGGAGGGATCACAGATGTAAAGAATACAAGAGCCATGGTCAGTGCTGACGATGGCTGGACAGACCATCAGCATATTCGCTCACAAATGACCATCAAAATCATGTAGAGGAGAGTGCAAAAGAAACAGAGCCATCCCAGTTTCAACATCGAGAGTCTAAAAGACACACTGAGGGTACAGCATCTCCATGCTGCCCTTTCTGAAAGACTCCCAAAGCAGAATCCAGAGAACAGAGGCAGAGGACCACACTGAAGATCACCATCCTTGATAGTTGTTATCACTGGTTACAAGATTAGGAAAAATAATGATTGTCATTTTCATCAAACCAATGAAATAGAAGAGTTAATCAACAATAAACGGAAAGCTTTCTGTGCCTGGCAGAAGGACATCAACTACAAGGCAAAAAGAGGAGCCTATTTCAAAGTTAAGGCCGTAGTCCAGCGTAGAGTAAAGGAAATAAAGAATCAGTGGTGAACTGAGAAGGCCCTAGAAATACAGCAGATTTGCTGAATTTAGTGATATTAGGGGTTTCTTTATTGCCACCAAAGCAGTGTATGGCCCAAATCATTGTGGCCTAAACTCCCTTCCTTCCAAAGATGGACAAAGGCTGCTAAAGGCTCATCAGTTCTCAATGGAATACTTTCAGGGGCTATTTAATCTTAACACACTATTGACATTGAAGTCATCAACCAGCTCTACAACAACCCATAAAGGAGGACATGAGGAAGCCTCCCAGTATCAAAGAGATACAGACGGGTTGCAAGAGATTGAGGAACAAGTCCACTGGTTCTGATGGAATTCCAGCAGAAATCCTCAAGGAAGGTGGCACAGAACTTTTAAATCAATTCATTACCTACTTGTCAAGATCTGGGACTAGGAGAAGATTCCAGTTGAAACCAAGGATGCCCTAATAATCAGTCTCTTCAATAAGCGTGACAAAGCTGACTGCCAAAATTATAGAGGCATCTCCCTCCTTGCTACAACAGGAAAAGTACTCATGCGAATTCTATCTGACCGGCTTTCACCTCTGGCAGATCTCCTGCCTGAGTCTCAGTGTGGCTTCCGTCCAGCCAGACGAACATCTGACATGAGTTTTACAGCATGTCAATTGCAGGAGAAAGCCCAGGAATGAAATCTCCCATTTTATATGAACGTTATAAACCTTAAAAGCATTTGACTCAGTAAATTGTCCTGCCCTTTGGTCGATACTGTCCAAAATCAGGTGCCTGGAGAAACACCTCAAGATCCTGCAGCTCTGAAACAGCACCTTTTAAAGTTGAGACAGGGTTCAAACAGGGGTGCATCATTGCCCCAACACTGTTACCATTTTTATTGCAACCATTTTTCACCTAACAGGCCAAGATCTCCCACAAGGAGCCGAAATTTTCTGTAGGACAATCCGAGGGGCTCTTTAACCTTAATGGGTTCAAGACAAAGAACGAGGTGTCAACTGCTTTCATCATGGAGCTCTGATATACAGATGACAACATCACTGAAGCTCACTCTGAGGAGGATCTACAATATTTAATGGATGCTTTTGCCAGAGTATACAAGCTCCTGGGACTTGATTGAAAACCCAAGTCCTACACCAATAGGCAATGTGAGTGGAGCTTTTGCCAGGCTGAGAAACAGGGGTTTTGAAGATCAGAATATCTAGACCAACACTAAGTTTTTGGTCTTTAAATCTATAGTCTTCCCCTCTTTGCTGTATGGTGTGGAATCATGGACAACATACAGCAGTCACATAAAATCCCTAGAAACACCATCAAAGATGCCTCTGAAAGATTCTGAGATTTGGCTGGAAGAACAGGCACACTGATTTCAGCATCCTGGAGGAAGCTAACATTAGCTCCATAGCCTTGATCATGATTCAACACCACTTGTGATGGGTCGATCACATCATCCATGTGTCTGATTCCCACCTCCGTAAACAACTTCTGTTCAGCCAGTACAAGGATGCAAACTGCTCTCCTGGATGGCAAAAAAACAGTTCAAGGACAATATCACGATCTATCTGCAGAAGTGCCACATCAACCGGAATGGATGGAAAAAGCTGGGACTGTCAGTGAGGGGACTGCCTAGCTCGAAGAGTACCTCTACCATGCTGCAGAGATTAAGCGGCTTCAATATATGGATAGACTTTGGAAAGCCCCAGCCAGCGACATCCACCACCATTTCAATGACCTACACCTGCCAACACTGCAACAGGACTTGTGGATCATGAACTGGCCTCTTCAGTCAATCTCGAGACCCACAAGCGACCAAATCAACCACCAGAAGAATCATACTCGACTATGTGTGATCGCTGATGAAGATGGTACGTATTTTTTACAAAATGTTTATACCTCAGCAGAAGGTAAGGTTCGACCACAACTGTACAGAGAAGCAAAATCAATGAGCACAACGGTGGTCCTGTAAGTACTGTTACTGCTCTTCAAAATCAGGATCATAGTAAAAAAATAAGATTTACAGAGCAATGTAAATTACGCTCAAAAATCAATCGTACTTTGAGTTGTGCATTTCACCTTCAGTATAATGAATGCAATGCATAACATTTATTGTAATTGAAGAATGATTGAATGGATGTTAGTCTTGTTTATACATCAGTACCGTTATAAAATACTGAACTATCCTGTAATAAATTACCAGTGTTTTCTTCCTGTTTTCTCTTCCATTTCTTGAAGCTGATAAGTATTTGTGTGGCAATGAATTATCCTTTCGAGTGATCTTCTACACTTCACCACTGTTTTTATTCAGGTATTATGCCAATGATTATTAGCTATTTATTCACCAGAGGGGACACTTTATTAAATTCCTCTACACTTATATTCTGCTAGACATCAATGAAAAGCAAGCAGAAATAGACAACTTTGTCAATCATCCTCATATAGCTTGGCATGAAGACTGACATAAAACATTCACTAAAATTATTTAATCTGAGTATTAGAGCTTGAATGTGCACTTTATTGTGTGCACAATATTATCTGCAGGGCCAGCATTATACCTACACTAAAATTGGTTAATCTGAGATTAGATTTTGAATGCGCACATTATTGTGGGATCTAATAGCACAGAAGGCTTCAGCATTACTTCATTGACCTTTTGAGGTTTTAACTCCTGGTATTAAGATTTCTTTCCTTGTGCTAAGATGAATCTCTAAACTAGTTCTCTCCTGAAGATTCAATTACTTAATGATACTGGGGACATGAAGACTGCAGATGCTTAAATCTGGAGCAACAAACATCTGCTCAAGGAACTCAACAAGTTGAGCAGTAACTTTGAGAGGAAAAGGATTGTCAACGTTTTACGTCAAAATCCAGGATGATGAATTAATAATATTCCAGTCGCAGGCAGCTAGATACTTCCAGTCCTCACTGGAAATAGGGTACAGAAATGAACACTTCAATCACTCCCAGCATGTTTACCAAATGAATAGGGATAATCTAAAATTCAGTTTTGCTAGACATTATATTAATTAATCCAATTTTCTTTTAGTAATTAGTTCTCTAAAACAATCGCTCATATACTTACCTAGTGAGAAATCCAAATTAGGAAAATACGTTTGGATAGCCAACACCGACCTCATTCAAACAAATTTGTGATGAAATCCAATCCAAATATGAAACATCAGCTTTGACAAACATTGCATATTATTCTGTATTATTTGTCCTCGCATTGGGAAAGAATACAGTTTGCATTAGGTTTACAAACTTTATTTGTACAGAGCAATAACTAGTAAAATTGGGCTAGATGATGGCCAGTAGAAGAAAGTTTTGACAGTTCGAGCAGGTCCTGAAGTTAATTTGCTTTTATCAACTTTCCTGTAATTTCCCTAACAGTTTCATCTTAATTTTGTACCTTTGATCTGACTCAATGAAATCTTTACTTACATTGACTTAGAAACAAAACAAAAAGAAAGTAGTAAGCAGAATCGTGGGGTTATAGAAATATACAGCATGGAAAGGGGCCTTTCAGCCCAACACATACATGCTGACCCTGTTCCCCATCTACATTAATCCTCATTTGTCCACATAAAGACAATATCCTTCTATAATTTAAGTGACTGGTTATATGTATAGCTCTTAAATGTAATGAATCTCTCTGACTCCAACATCTCCCCTGCAGCACATTCGAGATATCAATCAGTATGATTCTTTTCAAACAGGAAGAAAATAATCTCACTTTAAACCTGTGATCTTTTGTTTTTGATACCCCTTCCACAGGAAAAAGGCTCTGACTATCTACCCTTTCTATGTCTCTTATAACTTCATATTTTTGCTGGGTCATCCATCAGCATTCTTCGCTTCAGGAGAACAGACCCAACCTATACAGTTTCTCCCATAAAGTCCTTTAATATAGGTAACATGCAGGCAAATTTCTCCACACCTACTCAGCATGATCATATCCTTCCTATAGTATGGTGATTGGAATTGCGCACAATGTCGACTAGGCTTATACTCACTGGAATTTAGAAGATTGAGGGGGGATCTTATTGAAACGTATAAAATTCTAAAGGGATTGGACGGGCTAGATGCAGGAAGATTGTTTCCAACGTTGGGGAAGTCCAGAACGAGGGATCACAGTTAAAGATAAAGGGGAAGCCTTTTAGGACCGAGATGAGGAAAAACTTCTTCACACAGAGAGTGGTGAATCTGTGGAATTCTCTGCCACAGGAAACAATTGAGGCCGGTTCATTGGCTATATTTAAAAGGAAGTTAGATATGGCCCTTGTGGCTAAAGGGATCGGGGGTATGGAGAGAAAGCAGGTACAGGGTTCTGAATTGGATGATCAGCCATGATCATACTGAAAGGCGGTGCAGGCTCAAAGGGCTGAATGGCCTACTCCTGCACCTATTTTCTATGTTTCTATGTTTCAAGTGCTATTTAAACAGCTTTTTATAAAATTGCACCATAATGTAGCAGCTTTTATTTTTGATGTACCAGCCCATGATGGTAAGCATGCCATATGCTTTTCTAACTACTCTTTCTACCCATGTTGCTGCTTTCAGGGAAGTAAGAACTTGAACCCATGATATCTCTGATCATCAACTTTCCTTAATGTCCTTCCATTTACTGAATATATCCTACACCTATTTGCCTTCCCAAAATGTATTTGCCTGGCACTTGTCAGGACTAAATTCCATCTGACAACACGGTTAATTATACAATCAGAACCCAAAGTCATGCAAAAATCCAGCAGCCCAAGCGTATTTATCTGATACAGTGGGTGGTGAATGCCATTGGAGAATTATATTGGTTCTTCCTCCGAGAGTGCCCATCTTCCAGGTCATTGCTGGAGATAGCAAAGCACTAGGCCACACAGCCAGTCTGAAAACTCACTGCTTGCGAAGAAACATAGCTTGAGCTGTAGATCACGGATTCTGACAGAACCCCAACCACCTTGAAAAGGGAATAAAGACACGAGAGAAATAAGCTGTTTCATGAATGAATTGGAAGAAGTCACTTTGCTCTACAAAATCTGCTGGCACCATCTTCCTTGCTCCTCCCCAAGGTTTGGTATTAAACTTATTTTACAGCTCCAACACCAAATTCCAGAATTTGGGATTTGATCTATTGTACAACTCCAACATCAAATTCCAAACTCTTATTCCCAGATCCTGAGAGTTCTGTACCCAAAGTTACGGATGGATATCTCGCAGCCAGTGGCCAAAAGCCAACATGTCTGACTACGCAGTAAAGCACATTAGTGCAATGGAGCTTCAATTTAAATTTCTACGATCAAGTTACCATTAGGAATTGAACATAGAATGACAGAATCAAGGATGAATTACCATTAACAGAATTAAAGCCCACTCTGACTCCAGAGTAAAATGGATTGTGTTTCTTCCGTCAGTGATATTGAAGGGATAAAACCGAAACTCAAACTAAATAAGTATCAGAAAGAATTTATAAAAATTGCACTGGCAGTAGCCAAAAAAGCTATTGCAGTTACTTGGAAATCGGATACACATTTAAGTATAGATTCTTGGAAGAAAGAAATCTATGGTTGTATTCCATTAGAAAAAATTACTTATAATTTAAGAGATAAATATGAAACATTTTTGAAAATTTGGAGCCCTTATTTACAAAAGACAGGATTAAATATATAGATGCTCTGAAGATGAAACAATTGGTTATTAGGGGAAAGAAATAAATATACATATTAAAGTTATTACAAATTCCATGGAGCATGTGGAGATCTTCCAACAACCAGGCATTCTTTCTTTCTTTCTTTCTTTTTTTTTCTATAGGGCAGTTAGGGGGGAGGGGTTAAGGGGAGGGGTAAGGGTTATATACATTGTTTTTTCATACTTTGTAACCATTTAAAAATGCAATAAAAAAAGTTTAAAAAAAAAGAAAGATCCCATTTTTACTTTACTCTCTTGTAAATAGAGTGGAGTGAATGAAAAACCTTCTAACACATAGTTCAACAAAAAGCAGAAGCTTTGAATGAAGAGTAAATACACTGAACAATACTGTTAGTAAATCTGCAAAATAATTCTGAACGTGGAAGGACTTACTCTAGTAAACTTATGCCATTTATGATATTGATGATGATCCGGGCTTTGGCAGTGACATGTCAGCACAGTCTGAAGAGTATTGCATATACTGTACATGCCGACTTAAAAGGGTCTTAACAGGAAATGAATTCCTAGTGGCAATGATGCTGCCTCAAATTTGTTAAAACATTCTCCCTGAAGATAGTGAGTCTAACATTCATATTACTTAAATGTAAAGAGACTGAAATGATGATGTTTGTGAGAAGCAAAATGCATACCATGCTACAAAAGTAGTAACATTAGAATAAAAAAATAAAATGTCGCAATATAAAAACAGTATCTGTGAAATTAGAAACAGTTAATATTTATTTTTTTGTCAGAACTGGAAAATGTTTCTGATGCGAAAGGTTTCAAACTAATACAAAGGATTTGAAGAAAGAAGGAAAAGACAAACGGGAAGGTCTAATACAGTAGTTAGTGAGAAAGCAGAAGTGATTTAATGTATATGACCAAAGGGACAATGGGGTCAGGTAAAAGTTGATGCTAATGAGACAATAATGAAATACGAAGGTGTAAGCACTGACAATAGTCTGAGAAAATTCTGTAGAGAGAAACAAATTAACATACAATCTAGGAGCTTCTCCTATTGTTATTAATGATAGGAGAATTTAGACGACAACAACATTTATCTAATTGAGGTCCCAATAACTCATAGCATGTAGAGAAGACAACCAGCTGGTCACACTATGGATTAGTAACCACCAGTTTATTATACTCAGCTGTTAACGATCTGTAGGAATCTATCAAATGAGAATCTTAGCTGAATAGTTGTACTGAAGCACAGTAAGAGGCGATGAATGGCGCAAGCCAAAGAATCAAGCTATCCTGAGAGTTTCCACACAACACTAAAGGCAGTAAGGATTCAGTTCATGTGCAACTTGTAAGGATTCCAAGAGAATTTATTCAGAGTCATAAAAATGTGCTCTTCACCAGATCACGTCCTTGCCAACTATTTTTTTGCCACCCACACTTACCTCATCTGCCTGCACTCAGTCCATATCCTTCCATGCCTTGCCTATTTAAGTGCTTGTCCAAATGTCTCTTAAACATAGTGATTATCTCTGACCCCAGCAGCTTCTCTTTCAGATCTGGTATCAACTAAACTTGTCATAAGTGGGGCGTGGGGACTGGACCCAAATGCAGGACACAGACACTGAGGTACGAGGAACAGGATGAGACAGAGCTAAAGGACAGGACAAATTGTGGAGACCTTGGTGTTCGTGGAGATCTTGAGGCTTGGCTTAAGGCCGGGGTCTTGAGGCTTGGAGTTCAAGGAGGCTAGCCTCCTGGGGACTCCTGGGCAGGACACAGGGCACAACCTGACGGAGGCAAGGAACTAGAAGGGACAGAATCAGCTAAGGAGTAAGTACAAGGAATAGCCTCCTGGGTGGGCTGCGGAACTCCCAGGCAGGACGCAGGGGGCCTGGGCAGGTCGTGAGGCACAACCCGACGGAGGCAAGGAACAGGACAATGGCAATCTGGCCTGGCTTACCCGACGGAGGCGAGGGACAGGAAGGGAGCTCGGCCTGGGGTGGCTCCAAGACTCGAGGCGGCCGGAAGACTGGGGCAGGCTACGGAACAGCCAAATCCATAACTCACTCAAAGAACTCGCCTTTCAACGGTAGGTATTCCAAGCCAAGACTGACAGGACAATCCCCCAACTATACTCAATCCCAGAGCCCCTTATATTCACTGCCAACTGATGAGCAACAGGTGCAAATGCTTGAGTCCAAGCCGGAACGACGGACAGTCAGAGGACCCGGAGTCCGGAACTGGAATGCGGACTTCGGACCGAACCATTTACAAAACTGTAGTAAAAAATCTCCTCAAATCTCTTGTAAGATTCATTCTTCTACCCTTAAACTTATACCATCTTGTTTTTGAATACCACTTTCATGGGGAAAATATTACTATCCCCTCAGTAATTTTGATCCTATTCGATCTCACCCAATAATTATCTCCAGTCCAGCCAAATGCTGGTGCATCTCCTCTGCCCTCTCTCCAGCACAACTACATCTGTCCTCTAGTGTGGGAAGCAGAATACCACACCAAGAAATCTTTAATCAGTATTTTGTAAAGTTATAACAAAAAAAAGGAAGTACATGTAAACTTTAGGAAGCTGAAATGAAACAGGGCCTTAAGGAAGCTGAGTACAGATTTAATATAAGTTTCTAATTTTATGACAAGCATATATAGAGTACGTGGTCTTTTTTGGTTGCTAAGGTAGTCATAGCTGAAGGGTGGTAGTGGGGACGAGCTCCCACTGCTACACAAATGCTCTTCATGGTGTGCGTCTCAAACAGCCTCTGACAACCAAGTCCAACTCCTGGCCTTCACGTGTGGCATAGTTCTTATGCCCGGTGGAGCTGTTCTCACTGACAGGAGAAGGGGCAAAGGTTCAGCACTGGCACCTTAAAACCAGTTGCTCCAGGCAGATGGGGCTCGTTAACCACGGATGGTAGCTCATCTAGGAGAGGGAAACTCTGATTACAAACCTCCGCTGCCTTGCAGCTATACCCACTCATGGGAAAAGCTTCAGGAGTGAGAGTCCGGAAGGCGGCTGACTGCTGTACCCAGCACCGGCACGGCAACTACTGCGATGCTGCTGGCACCAAACTGTACCGACTTCCGTCGTTGCTTTGGACCTGTTATCAGCATGGAGAGGGGGTACCACTGCATGGGCAACAGACAGATCTCCATATCAACTCTGCCCTGGCTTGTGCCCTGGAGAGGCCACTCCAGCTTCGCTCTATAGCGCCGGACAAACATGGGAAGCAGCAGTTACCGGTTATAAGTCATAATGCTTGATTGGTGTAGAGCAGGGCGCCAGGGGTTGCTTCCGATGATGGGAGAGACCATCGTGTTTCACTGGACAGCTACTGCCCCCCTCAAGCTGGGCAGCCCCCAGCCAATAAGGTGCTGTCCCGCCACAGATAGTCTTCCTCATTGGGTGCATGGTGGATAATGGATTATTCCACGAAAAGCTGACTGTAACTACTGCACAGACAAGAAAGAAAACAAACCGAATAAGACAGCTCCCCTCAAGTTGGGATGTTGGAATGTCCGCACAATGATGACTGGACTTGACCAAAACTTCAAGGATATCGAAGATGCACGAAAAACAGCGGTCATTAACAATGAGCTACTAAGGCTCAAAGTTTAGCTGCCCTACAAGAAATTCAGGCGGATTGAGGTACACTGAAGGAAAGGGACTACACATTTTTCTGGCAGGGGAAGAACCAAGACAAGCCCGCCAGCATGGAGTGGGTTTTACCATTAGGAACTCCTTGTTGCAAATGGTGGAGCCACCAGAAAATGGATCAGAACATTTTATGACTCTCCGCCTACACACCAGACATGGCCCAGTATCTCTCGTCAGTGTGTATACCTCTACCTTGAATTCTACCTCTGAGCAAAAGACATGTTCTACAACAAATTAGAAGCTGTTGTCAGGAACATTCCTAGCGATGATCACCTTGTATTCCTTGATGACTTCAACGCAGAGTAGGAGCCAATAGCGATTCCTGGCTGTCTTGTCTTGGCCACTTTGGAATTGGCAAAATAAATGACAATGGACAACATCTCCTGGAGTTCTGCTCCTATCATGGCCTGTGTGTAACTAAGTCCTACTTTCAGATGAAGTCGCAGTACAAGGTCTCATGGCGACATCCAAGGTCCTCTGGCACCAACTAGACATAATCATCACCAGGCGTTTTTTCATCAACTCTGTACTAATCACCCGCTCATGCCACAGTGCAGACTACGATACAGATCATGCTGCAAGATCAAACTATGTCGGAAGAAAATCCACCACTCCAAACAAACTGAAAAACCTCTCATCAACACAACAGAGATAAAACAGTCAGGAAAGGTTGCCCAGTTTGCCAAGTCAGTACAGGGTGCTATGACTACCTCCTCACAAAGAGATACTGCAACAGAACAATGGTCATATCTTCGCAACACCATCCACGAATCAGCTTTCTCTATCTTTGGAAGAGCAGTGACTGGTTTGAGGCAAAGTCCAACATCAGGACTCCTGTCATCGAAGCCGAGCGTGCAGCTCTCACAGAGTACGAGCGCTCACCATCCGACCAAACACTCCATGCTCTTCGAGCTGCTAGAAGAAAAGTGCAACGGACTGCAAGGCAGTACGCAAATGAGTACTGGCTCCAGCTCAGTGAGGACATTCAGACAGCAGCTGTGACAGGCAACATCAGATCGATGTATGATGGTATCAAGGAGGTCCTTGGCCTATTGCAGAGCAAGACAGCACCTCTGAAATCATCCAGCGGTGAAATAATCATCAATAAAAGCAAGCAGATGGAAGTCTGGGTAGAACACTACTCTGAGCTCTACTCGAGGGAAAATGTTGTTGTTAGCTCAGCCATTGATGCCATCGATTGTCTACCACTCATGGATGAACTCGACTCCGTACCAACCACTGAGGACCTCAGCAAGGCAATTGACAGTCTGGCCCCAGGGAAAGCACCTGGCAAAGATGGGATTCCTCCAGATCTGATCAAACACTGCAAGAGCTCACTCCTCCAACCTTTACACAAGATCCTCTGTCAGTGCTGGAAGGAAGGAGCCATACCATAGGATATGCACGACTCCAAAATCATCAATTTGTACAAGAACAAGGGTGATAGGAATGACTGCAGCAACTACAGGGGTATCTCCCTCCTGAGTATTGTCAGCAAACTCTTTGATCGTATAGCTCTGACACGTCTACAAACTGGCAGAAAGAGTCTATCCTGAGTCCCAATGTGGTTTTCATGCAAGGAGGTCAACTGTCGACATGATTTTCTCACTCCGTCAACTCCAGGAGAAGTGCAGGGAACAACAGAAACCCCTATGTCACTTTCACCGACTTGACCAAGGCATTCGACCTTGTCAGTAGGGATGGGCTCTTTCAGATTCTCCTCAAGATCTGCTGTCCCCCGAAACTCCAAAGTATCATCAAGTCATTCCATGACGACATGAGGGCTACTGTTCGGTACGATGGCAACTCATCAGAACCCTTCGCTATTCATAGTGGAGTCAAACAAGGATGTGTTTTGGTCCCAACAATATTCAGCATCTTCTTCTCTCTGCTATTGAAGCATGCATTTGGGACGTTGACAGAAGGCAGCTACATGCACACCAGGTCTGATGGGCGGCTGTTCAACCCTGCACACCTGAGAGCAAGAACAAAGGTGCAAAAGATCTTAATACATGACATGCTGTTTGTCAATGACACTGCTATACCCTCGCACACCAGACAGCAATTACAAACTCTCATGGACCGCTTCTCTAAGGCATGCAAGGACTTCAGGATTACCATCAGCCTAAAGAAAACAAATGTCCTTGACCAGAACGTAGTGGAGACACCAGTCACTACCATTGACAGTTACGATCTAGACGTGGTCCAGAAGTTCACATACTTGGGGTCGACCATTAGCGACACTCTCTCCCTCGATGCTGAAATCAATAGGCGTATCAGCAAAGCAACATCGATCCTTGCTCGACTCTCCTCACAGGTTTGGGAGAATCTGAAACTCCCTACAAAGACCAAGACTGCCTTGTACAATGCTTGCGTTATCAGCACCCTCCTGTATGGTAGTGAGACTTGGACCATCTACTCCAAACAGGAGAGGAAACTCAATGGTTTTCACCTGCGCGGCCTTCGCCACATCCTCGGCATCTCCTGGAGGAACATAGTCCCAAACTCTGAGGTTCTCTCCCGTGCTGGACTTCCCACTGTGTTCACGCTTTTAAGACATCGCAGACTGTGCTGGCTGGGTCATGTCCGTCGTATGAAGGATGGTAGTCTGCCACAGGACATCCTCTATGGAGAACTAGCAACAGGCAAGAGGATCATTGGTAGACCCCAGCTTCACTTCAAGGACCTCTGGAAGCGTGGCATGAAAGCCTTAAAAATCAACACAGAGTGCTGGGAGAATACAGCAGATGACCACAACAAATGGCAAGGTACTCTTCGGCAAAACCTAGAGCAAGGTGAAAGAGTGATCCTGCGTCAGTTTGAGGAGCGGAGAGCTAAACGGAGAGCACAGCGGACAGCGGATAACAATTCCACGACACCCTACACGTGCAGCGACTGTGGCAGAGCCTACCATTCCAGGATCAGCCTCAATAGCCACAGTCAACGCTGTTCAACAAACCAGTGACTACCAGAGGCGCAGTACCCATGGTCGACCATGACCGATGGAGACCACAAGGTTTTTCCCGGGATAGAAATGTCAAATCACAGAAGGCATAGGTTTATGGTGAGAGGGGAAAGCTTAAAGGAGATAGAATAGGCACTTCCGCCCTGATGCTATGCTGACCTTTTAACCTACTCTAAGATCAACCTAACCCTTCACTCCCTATGGACTTCCACTCTTCTGTCATTCATGTTCCTTTCTAAGAATTTCTTAAATACCCCTAATGTATCTGCTTCTAACACCAACCCTGGCTGGGGGGTGGTGGTGTTCCATGTACCCACCACTCAGTAAAACACATATATCTGACATCCCCTATAGTTTCCCCAACTGCCTTCAAATCATGCCACCTTCCATTAGTCATTCCATCCTGGGGCAAAAAAAATCTCTGGATATCCACTCGATCCGTGCCTCGTAACATCTTGTACACCTCTATCAAATAACCACTCATCCTCCTTCACTCCAATGGGTAAAACCCTAACTCACTCAACTTATCCTTATAAGATGTGGTCTCTAGCCCAGGCAGCATCCTGGTGCATCTCCTCTGCAGCCTCCCTAAAACTTCCACATCCTTCCTCTAATGAGGAGACCATAACTAAACACAATGTTCCAAGTGTGGTCTAACCAGGGTTTTACAGAAACAACATTATCTCATGGCTCTTGAACTCAGTACCCCAACTATTGAAAACCAGCATACCAAACGCATTCTTAACTACCCTATCAACTTGCATGGCAACTTTGGGGGAACTGTGGCCTCAAACTCCTTTTGCTCCTCCACACAACTGTACCCTGCCAGTAACCCTGCATTCTGCATTCATTTTCAATCTTGCGAAGTGTATCTCTTCACACTTCTCCAGGTTAAATTGCATCTGCCACTTTTCAGCCCAGCTCTGCATCCTGTCAGTGTCCTGTTGCAACCTATGACAACCTTCCACGCAATCCGCAACTCTACCGATCTTTGTGTGACCTGTAAACTTACCAACGCACCCTTCCACTTCTTCATCCAAATCACTTATAAAAATCCTGAAGAGCAGGGATCCCAGAACAGAACCCTGCAAAACACCATAGGTCACCAACCTCCAGGTATCTGCTCCATTTATAGCCATTCATTGTCTTCTACGGGCAAGCCAATTCCATATCGTCACAGCCAATTTTCCCAGGATCCCATGCCTTCTGACTTTATAAATAAGCCTACCATAGGGAACCTTATCAAATGCCTTACTAAAATCCATATACACCACATTCATTGTTCTACCTTCACCTATGTGTTTTGTCACATCTAAAAAATACTCAGGCTCGTGAGGCATGACCAGCCCCTCAGAAATCCATGCTGACCATCCCTAATCATACAGTTTATCCAAATGCTTCTATGTTTGTGTAGTGAGCTGCCAAGGAAAGTGGTTAAAGCAGGTATAATGACACCTTCTAAAAAACAGTTGGACATAGATCAGAAAGGTTTAGGAATTTAGCATTTTACTGGTCCTTCCTCCTTGTTTAACAAGAATTTACCGACCCTTGCTCAAAAATTCTGTTTTTAACACCATTTGAGGAAGTAAGTTACAAAGATTTATGGCCCCCTAAAGAAAAGAATTTGCTTCCTCACCACCCTAAGGGAGCAATCCTTTATTTTAAATAGTGATCCATAGTTCTATATACTCCCACAGAGCATAACACCCAGAATGCTTTGCTCCCTCAGATATAAAATCATTTCTTTCCAGAATCATTTCATCATCTGCTATTTAAGTACTCTTATGATTCTCCAACCAATATTCCCTCATAGGTGTGGGCGAGCACAGATCAGTTGCTTCTAGTGCACAAAGGAATTTAAACTGCGCAAAAAAGGTTGTCACCCTCTACCTCATTGGCATGTTAAATGTATTTCACAATTGTACATGATCACATTTCTTTTTCCAGCTTCTGATGCGGACAATGTTGACAATATGGAATTTGCAATGATTTGTCTGCAGATTTTAGAAATGGTTTATTTTTTCCGTTGTTATTGAAGAAATTATTGATTCACCATGTCAAATTCCAAAGAAGCAGAGGGTGTGAAGTGTCAAGGAACTGCTAGTTTATTTGAAGCAGAATGGCTTAATGAACTGTTAGAAACTGCTACATCAAAAGCTCATGAGGTCAGGAACATTTATGTACAATATAGAAACTGTGTATAGACAATACTTGTGTAGATCGTCGTGATGCAAAGTTGCTGGAAAATTTGCAAGTGGGAAGAAGTGGAGTGATATTTGGAAACCTGACTTTTTAAAGCAATCATTTTGGAAGTATATCACATACGGACGGTGTGCAAAAGTTCTGGTGAGAAAATCCTTCGAGAGTGGAATTGATCAAACCCAGAGGAGATCAAAATTCTTATTACAGTTATTTTATTTCATTTAAACAATGAACAACAAACTGGGCTTGTTAGTTAATTATCCTTGGAATAGCTTCAGGTTTACTTCCACTTAAAAATTCAGTGTGCTCATGTTGTTGTGACTGGGCAAGAAAATTACAAAGCACAAGATTTTTTGCTCTCTGGTCATTACAAATTAGAGGGAACATTGTCTCCAACACTCAGACTGGAAAATGTCATGTTCTCCTTCAATGGGAAAGAATAGGTAAACACTTCTGTTGTGATCATATTTGGGCTCAAATCATTTTTTTCAAGGTAGCCATAAGTGGATGCTCAAGCACATCCACCCTCTTCTTCCCAGATATACTAATGACAATGTAGATTTCTTACTGAAGTTCTTCATGTTAAGTTTTCGGAGCTACAGTGGGAACTCCGCTTATTTGAGACCATTTGATTTATTTTAGTTGGGATATGGACTATTGAAATTGTTGTAGACCAACAGTGGTAGAAGACTGGCCTGAATAGGCTGCTGTGGGATGAAGTCAAAGTTTCCTAGAGTTCCATGCAACGGACACTGAGTGCCTCTCTGGCCCCTGCTTCTTAAGCTCATAAGCTTGACATCACTGAAGAGTGTGTGCATATCATGGCCATTACTATATTGTTGGATTTCCTGTGTCCTTTCCATGCACCATCTTTTCTTTGGCCAATAGTTTTTCTGCTAGACTCCAACCTTTAGATCCCTATAGAGCTACTTTGTTTTCACTGCGGCAGAGTGGAACTACTAATCTAAAAACATATTATGCTTGTGATTAAGATGCTCTTGTATTGCTTGATTACTGACCAATGAAGGAAATATTCATCTTCCAGTTTTCTAGATATATCCTTGCTATTAATTTTGTCAAATATGTTTTTTTTTAATTTATAAATCCATATTGACACTATCAGTAATGCTCTGATTTTGTCAAGGACCTGTTCCAACTTTATGGCAGATTCCAGCATTTTCCCAACTCCGAATGTTTATTGTTTTTTGCTTACGTTTTATCTGTCTTCTTTCTTAGAAAATAATGTTACATTTGCTGCTCTTTATTTTGCTGGGACAGTTATTGATTGCATTGGGTTTTGTTTGGTTGTCATTAATGCACAAATTATTTCGCTCTTCCCTTCATGATCAAAAAATCACCACTTTTGGTGGAGCGCAACATCTCCAATGCCTCTCTCCTGGGCAGCTGCAAACAGGCAGCACTGCAGCTTGAAGCAATGCAGTTTCGTTGCCATCCATCCTTGCTGTCTACCAATAAATCAGTGAATCAGACTTGCAGCATTCCACATTAACAATGTCTTGTGATCACAGGAAAAGTGATGAAGATGGGCAATAAAATGCTAGTCTTGTCAGTTAACAACCTTGACTGAGTTGAAAAATAGATAAGGATTTACTTTAATAAGAGAAACCTACTATTACGTAAATATTTATATAATGTGTTTCAGAGCTGAATGTAAAGCATATTCAACAGTCAACAGAAACATTCAAATCATATTTCATGTAGTGGAACAAGTGCTACACCTGCCCTTACACTTCCTCCCTAACCACCATTCAGGGCCCCTGACAGTCCTTCCAGGTGAGGCGACACTTCACCTGTGAATCGGCTGGTGTGGTATACTGCGTCCGGTGCTCCCGGTGTGGCCTTTTATATATTGGTGAGACCTGACGCAGACTGGGAGACCGTTTCGATGAACACCTATGCTCGGTCTGCCAGAGAAAGCAGGATCTCCCAGTGGCCACACATTTTAATTCCACGTCCCATTCCCATTCTGATATGTCCATGCATGGCCTCCTCTATTGTCAAAATGAAGCCACACTCAAGTTGGAGGAACAACACCTTATATACTGGCTGGGTAGCCTCCAACCTGATGACATGAATATTAACTTCTCTAACTTCCGATAATGCCCCTCTTCCCCTTCTTACCCCATCCCTGACATATTTAGTTGTTTGTTTTTTTTCTCTCTCTCTACCCATCACTCTGCCTGTTCTCCATCTCCCTCTGGTGCTCCCCCCTTTCTTTCTCCCGAAGCCTCCCGTCCCATGATCCTTTCCCTTCTCCAGCTCTGTATCCCTTTCGCCAATCACCTTTCCATCTCTCAGCTTCATCCCACCCCCTCCAGTCTTCTCCTATCATTTCGCATTTCCCCCTCCCCCCACTACTTTCAAATGTCTTACTATCTTTCCTTTCAGTTAGTCCCGACGAAGGGTCTCGGCCCGAAACATCGACAGCGCTTCTCCCTATAGATGCTGCCTGGCCTGCTGCGTTCCACCAGCATTTTGTGTGCGTTGTTTGAATTTCCAGCATCTGCAGATTTCCTCCTGTTTGAATCATATTTCATGACTGTTTATCCCAGTTTGCCAACATTCTTACACATCAAAACTCTTCCGCTCACAGCTTGCAATTATTTGCAATTGGTTCTCACAAAGTTGAGACGATTGATTAGATACCAATAAACTGTTAGACTGCACACAGCCTTCGCATACCAACTCCACCAATCCCTCTCTGACGCAGGCAGCAGCACGATCTGCACTGGGTCCAGCGCCTCTGCTTTCTCTGCCAACGAGCAACTCGCTGATGGGGCAAATGTGCAGTATTTTAAGTTCTTAATGTTCAGCAGGGTCTAGTGATCATAAAAAATATGATTTAAAAAGGACAATTCCATCTTAGGTTGACCACATAGAAGCCGTGCGATTGAACATGCCACTATATTACCAGAAGGCATACAGTTTGCTATGTTACTCCCATTACCTATTTTCTTTTTTTGTCATTTATTACTGCTTCCAAAACTCTTCCAATCCTTAGGCATTCTGATCTACTTGACAGCATTATAATCTTCTTTGTATAATGTAATGCTAACATTAAAATCCTCAGTTAGCGATGGATAATCCTTTCTTGGAGTCTGTACTCGCCTCTTTCCCATTATCTGGATAGCAGCGTGATACTATACAGCAAAGGCTTTTCAGCCCACTTTGTCTATGCCAACCGACATATTTAATGGGCTTACAATTAGAAAGTCCCCAATGTTCCATTGAAGTAAACAGTGCCTTTTTCACTGTGAATTTTGAAGAATTCCAAGCCCCTTTGGGAAGTTTATTGGTATCTAGTCAATTGTCTCAACTTTGTCAGAACCAATTGCAAATAATTGCAAGCTGAAAATGGAAGAGTTTTGATGTGTAAGGATGTTGGCAAACTGGGATAAACTGTCATGAAATATGATTGGATTCTTTCTGTTGACTGTTGAATAAGCTCTGAAACACATTATATAAATATTTTCATGTTAGTAGGTTTCTCTTACTAATGTAACTCCTTATTCATTTTTCAACTCAGTCGAGATTGTTAACTGACAAGATTAGCATTTTTTGTCCATTCATATAGGCTTTGTTGTTGGCTATTTCAGGGAATGGTCAAGAATTGATCACACAACACAGCAGACTGGGCAGCAGTGGCACAGCAGTAGAACTGCTTCCTCACAGTGTCAGAGACCC
Organism: Hypanus sabinus; assembly: GCF_030144855.1. Lineage (NCBI taxonomy): Eukaryota > Metazoa > Chordata > Chondrichthyes > Myliobatiformes > Dasyatidae > Hypanus > Hypanus sabinus. The sequence goes on from NC_082720.1 coordinate 27,388,318, forward strand.
AGATTCAATCCTGACCTTGTGCATAGGTGTTCCAGTTTCAGCCCACACCCCTCATCCCATGTGTGTGTGTCACAGCAGCCATCATCGGAGTGGACAGAGACAGAGCGGTTATCTTGAGGCTTCAGCTCTTCAAGTCTTCAATGAAGAGACTTCAATGGAAACAAAGAAAAGCTCAAGGTGAAGTGTTTATTTTTTCCATTCCTTCTTTGTTCTGCTTAGCTAGGATGGTAGAGCTGCCAGGCAAGATAGTGGAATGCTCCTCTTGCGTTGTGGGAGGGGAGGGAGACCTCCACTGTCCCTGACACTATAACTATGAGAGGTGTATCCAGCCGGAACTTCTAGAAATCTGCATTGTGGTGTTGGAGCTGGAACTGGGAGTACTCCAGATCATTCAGGAGGCTGAGGAAGTAATAGAAAGGACATATGGGGAGGTAATTACACCCAAGGTGCAGGACACAGGTTCTATAGGTGAGAACGAGATTCCTGGATGGTATGTTGCCTCCCAGATGCCAGAGACTGGGATATCTCATATTGAGTACTCAGTATTCTTAAGTGGGAGGGTAAACAGCCAGAAGTCATGGTCCACGTAGATACCAATGACATGGGTAGAGTGACTGCACAGAGAATTTAGGGAGTTAGGTGCTACGATAAAGGGCAGGGTTTCAATCTCAGGATTGCTACCTGTGCCACATGCTAGTGAGGTCAAAACTAGAAAGATTATCCAGTCTAATAAGAGGCTAACAAGTTGGTGTAGGAGGGAGATTTTTTGATCATTAGGCTTTCTTCCAGGGAAGGTGGGATCTGTACAGATGGAATGGTTGCACCTGAACCGGAGGGGGACTAATATACTAGAGGGAAGGTCTGTTAATGCTGCACGGTGGGGTTTAAACTAGAGTTGCAAGGGGATGGGAACCAAAGTGCCAGAACAGTTAGTGGAGAGGTTGTGGAGGCAGATGTTGGTAAGACCTCAGACAAAGTTGGGAGTCTAAAGATTGAGCATGATGCTGAAGAGAATACTGCTGAAGATGAGGTGGCTGGTTTACAAACAGAGGCAACGTGCAGTGAGGAGAGGCTGTTGATAGGGAAAAATTGCAGTCAACAGGATGAGTTGCAATGAAAAAGTAAGACAAAATTGTAAAGGACGAATACAGGACTGATGGTGTTTTGCATGCAGAATACGGAATAAAGTTGATGAATTTGTAGTGCTATTGTAGTTCGGCATGTGTGAAGTTGTTGGCATCACTGAATCACGGCTGAAAGAAGATTATAGATGGGAGCTTAATGTCCGAGGATACACACTGTATTGAAAGGACAGGCAGGAAGGCAGACTGGGAAGTGTTGCTCTGTTGGTAAAAAATGAAATCAAATTATTAGGAAGAGGTGGTAAGGGTCGGAATGTGTTGAATCATTGTGGACAGAGATATGGAACTGCAAGGGTAAGAAGACCCTAATGGGACTTGTATACCGACCCCCAAATAGTGGTAAGAATGTGGCCTACAAATTGCAATGGGAGATAGAAAATGCATGCCAAAAGGGCAATGTTACAGTTGTCATGGAGGATTTCAATATAAGGGTAGACTGGGCAAATCAGGTTGGTGCTATACTTCTAGAGTACCTATGGGACGGCTTTTTAGAGCAGCTCATGATTGAGTCCCCTAGTGGATCAACTATTCGGGACTGGGTGTTGTACAATGGACCAGAACAGATTAGAAACTTAAGGTAAAAGGACCCTTAGGGAAAATAATCATAATATGATATGGTCAAATTCACCCTGAGATTTGAGAAGGAGAAGCTCAATTCAGCTATATTGGTATTACAGTGGAATAAAGGGAATTATACAGGCAAGAGGGAGGTGTAGGTCAGAACTGATTGGAAAAGAACACTGACAGGGATGACAGCAGAACAGCCATGAATGAGATTTCTGGAAGCAATTTAGAAGGCACAGGATATGTACAGACCAGAAGAGAAAAGATTATTCTAAAGGCAAAATTACACAACCGTGGCTAACAAGAGAAGTCAAAGCCAGCATAAAGCCAAGGAGAGGGTATATAATAGAGCAAAAATTAGAGTGGGACATTAGAAGATTAGGAAGCTTTTAAAAAACAGCAAAGGCAACCAACAAGTCATTAGGAAGGTAAAGATGCAATACAAAAGTAAGCTTGCCAACAATATTAAAGAGGATACCAAAGGTTTAATCAGAAACAAAGTGTAAAAGAGAAGTAAGAGTGGATATCAGATTGTCGAAAAACAATGCTGGAGAGGTAGTAATTGGGGACAAGGAAATGGTGGACCAACTGATCAAATATTTTGCTTCAGTCTTCACTGTGGAAGACACTAGCAATATGGTGGAACTTGCAGGTGTCAGGGGTCATGAAGTGTGTGAAGTTACCATAACTAGAGAGAAGGTTCTTCAGAGACTGAAAGGACTGAAGGTAGCTAAGACATTGGGACCAGATGCTTTACACCCCAGGTTTCTGAAAGAAGTGGTTGAAGAGATCGTGGAGGCATTAACAAAGATCTTTCAAGAATCATGAGATTCGGGAATGGTTCCGGAAGACTAGAAATTTTCAAATGTCACTCCACTCTTCAAGAAGGGCGAGAGGCAGAAGAAAGAAAACTATAGGCCAGTTAGTCTGACTTCAATGGTAGGGAAGGTGTTGGAGTCGATTATAAAGGATGAGGTCTCAGGGTACTTGGATGCACATGATAAAATAGGCCGTAGTCAACATGGCTTCCTCAAGGGAAAATCTTGCCTGACAAATCTGTTGGAATTCTTTGATGGAATAACAAGCTGAGGAGGATCTGTTGATGTTGTGTACTTACAATTTCAGAAGGCTTTGAAAAGGTGCCACACATGAGGCTGCTTAATAAGCTACGAGCCCATGGTATTGCAGGAAAGATTCTAGCATGGTTAAAGCAGTGGCCAATTGGCAGGAGGCAAAGAATGAGAATAAAGGTAGCCATTTCTGGTTGGCTGCCAATGACTAGTGGTGCTTCACAGGGGTAATGATTTGGATGATGGAATTGGTGGCTTTTTTGCAAAGTTTGCAGATGATATGAAGATAGATAGATGGGCAGGTAGTTTAGAGAAAGTAGAAAGGCTACAGAAGAACTTATACAGATTAGGAGAATGTGCAAAGAAATGGCAGATGGGATATGGTGTTAGGTTTATGGGCCTGCACTTTGGAAGAAGAAATGTATCTTCTCTCTATTTTCTAAATAGAGAGAAGGTACAAAAATACTGAAGAGCAATGGGACTTGGGAGTCCTTGTGTGGGATTCCCTAAAGGTTCATTTATAGGTTGAGTCTGTGGTGAGGAAGGCAATTGCAATGTTAGCATTCATTTCAAGAGGAATAGAATATAAAAGCAATGATGTAAACTTTTTAAAGCACTGGTAAGGCCTCACTTGGATTATTGTTACCAGTTTTGGGCCCCTTATCTTAGAAGCGATGTGCTGAAACTGGAGAGGGTTCAAAGAACACTCACAAAAATTATTCCAAGCTGGTCATATGAAGAACCTTTGATGGCTCTGGGTCTGTATTCTCTGGAATTCAGAAAAATGATGGGTAACCTCATTGAAATCTATTGAAAAGTCTTGATAGAGTGGATGTGGAGAGGATGTTTCCTCTGATGGGAGAGTATGAGACCAGAGGACACAGCCTCAGAGTAGAGGAGTGTCCTTTTAGAATGGAGATATGGAGGAATTTCTTTAGCCAGAGAGCAGGGAATCTGTGGAATTATTTGTCACAGGCAGCTGTGGAGGCCAATTCTTTATGAATACTTAAGGCAGTGGTTGATAGGCTGTTGATTGGTTAGGGGATAAAGGGATATTGGGGGGAAGAGGCAGAAGATTGGAGCTGAGAGGAAAATTGGATCACCCATGATGAAAAGGCAGAGCAGACTCGATGGGCCAAATGGCCTAATTCTGCACCTATATCTTATGGTCTTATGGTCTTTTTAGGCTAATTCACAATCTTAAGGGTAGTGCCAAACTCTTAGATTGACATGGATGGTTAGAAACATTCATGGTTATGAAGGAAGGAAGGGCAGATTGATCTTAAAGGTCAGCACATCATTGTGGGCTGAAGGGCCAGTCCAGCGCTGGAATGTATGTAAACTGGCCCTGGTGAGTAGATGAGTGCTAGAATCTGGGGGTTGTTGATGGAAATATGGAGAGAACAACAGAGGGGTTTAATATATATTTAATATAAATGTGTGTTTGATGGCCAACACAGACTTGGTCGGCCTTTTTCTATGTTGTGAAAATAAAAGATGTAGAATTGAGAAAGAGACAGAAAAGCAATGCAAAAACAGGTTAGGCAGTGTCTGTGGAGAGAGGAAAAAATAAAGTTAATGTTTCAGGACCTCTTTGCACAACTGGGACTGGTTAAGGACAGGTCAGTTTTTAAGATACCAAAAAGGTGAGATGGGTGGATTGAGAGAAAGGTTGGGTAGGGGAGAAGGAGAAAAATGGGAAAGCAAAAGGCAAGATGGAGTGGAAGGCAGAGATGCTCAACACTTGGCTCTGTGTCTATGGTTATAAGCAGGTCTTACTTATCATGCTCAAATGTATTGCAGATAATTTTTTTAAATGACAAAAGAATCAGATAATAGACTGTAGTGTATTTATTTTAAATGGCTATGATTACATTATGCAACCCAATAGTCTAAGTCCTTGGAATACAAAACTATATTCAAGAAGCATCTTTTGATTCAACCTTTGGCTGTGTTCAGTTCTAAGTGCTCAATGCAATTGAATTGATATAGCAGAGATCCCATAAATCTTATCTATGCATATTTATAATTCATTATTTTCTATGATAAAGATATGTTCTATACGTAAGAGTAGTTATTATTAAATTCCAACATTGTATAAACTCTCACCCCCAAAAGATAATTGAATCACATCAGGATGGCAAAACTACTCACTGTCGGTAATATAGAAAACAATTACTTCAAGTAGATCAACAATACCACCAGCAGGCTCTTAATGGTAATGTAATTCTTAAAAAAACATCTATGTTAAAATAATTATCATATCAAATAAATGCCAATTTAACTGAAATTAAATCACTTGCACATTAATAAATGGAACCTTTGCAAAGGCATTAAAGCATGTTTATGCAATGATAATAGCCATTTTACATTTCCTTGGAATACACTGCAACCCTGGTATTAGATGGAGAGTGGGTAATCTTCAAGATCAAAGATAATGGATTATTCCTCTAAATTACCCAAATAAATATTTATGGTTTCACCTTCAATATGCCTGAGGCTTCCCTGAGCAATAATGCAAAAGTTAGCTAAATTGATACCTACAGGATTCTCAAAAGCCCATTCCAGTCTTCCACTGCTGGTTTGCAAATGCCCATTACGTGTCAACTTTTGAGACTTCCACCACTGATTGTCTTTTCAATTAATCTCTGGAGAGCCTTAACGTATTGTTGGGTAATCTGGTTTCTGCATTTCTTTGTGTTTGTTCACCTTCTAGGCAAGTATCTTCGTGCCTCACTAAACAGTGTCTTTCGTATTAAGAGATTTACTTGGTGAAAATCACATTACTTTGATAATGGGATGACGTGGCTGTGCAGAGGTGGCAATGTTTGCAGGAGATACTGGCAAAGCCTGAAAATTAGAATTGAAAAGCAACATTTTATTTTTTCTATATAATTTCACTTAGTTTAGTTCATTTAGTATTAAACCACAGGTTAAAAAAGTTTGCATTTCAGTATTATTTATGCATTCACTGTGGGTCAATGGGTAATTTGCCCACAGAGTGAAATTTGTTTTTAGTTTAATTGTTAACGATGCAGAATAGCACCATACTTAATTGTCAACTGACCAGTTTTCCAAAACAAACATTCCTCATTGATGCACACAAACAGAGACAATTATCTTGATAGGAATCACTAAATAGCAATCAATTTGCAAGAAGATTAATGGGCTGACTCTTCAACTTCCCTTTTGAGTTTTTGAAGCAGGATATAGTTCATAGTAAGTCATATCAGTTAATTGTAAGAAACCCTTCACATGGCTATATACCTTTGCTCCGCATGACTTAGTGCCATGCCTTTTACTGCCCTTATCCAAAGATGCACCCCAAAAAGTGAGGCCATCTTTTCAGTCACGTTTTCTGCTGTTTTTATATCCAAACCCATCACCTAGAAAACCAAAATCATTCTATCTGTACACTAGCTGTTAACATTTCCTGCTATATGATTTGGTCAGATCATTGGGTTTCACATCACTGAATTTAGATTTTTATTTAGAAAATTCAGCAAATTAACAATGGCCCATAAGTATTTAAAGCGACAATAATAAATGACCATGCACTTATGTAGTGCCTTAAAATATTCAAACATTGTTTGTGTCAATGTTGCAATTTTGTAATGTGATTGCTGTTGTAATGTTAGAAATATTGCAGCTGGAATGCACAGCAAAATTCCAAAATAACCCAGCCACAATAATTAACCTGTTTTACTGGTGATGGTTAAGGGCTAAATATTTGCCAGGGCACCGGAAAATCTCATGCTTCTTCTGCAAATAGCACAGTGGGAGGTTTCACATCTAAATTATAGGGCAGACAGTTCTTTGCCACATCTGAAAGATAGCACTGTCTGTAGTTTTGAAGACTTGCCCCCAGAATTAGGCATGTTTCTACTTAAGTAACTTCCGTACAGCTACAACACTGGCAACTACCCAGCGATGCAGAAAATTGTCTAGGTATGACCTGACTATAAGAAGCAGCATAAATCCAGACAGGACAATTAACAGCTAACTTGCCTTCTCTCAATCATCATGCAAGGTATCAACAACAGCATTAAAAAGGGCATTTATTTATTTATCCACAGTGGCGTATCTAGCCAAGCTGCTGATTCCCAGAGCTAGTAGTTCAGGTTCATCCCAGTAGATTTTTCATATTCAACCTGTGGCCACATTGGTTTCACCCAGGTGCTTCTCAGAGAGTAACACCTTAAGTTTCATACGAGAGTGTTGTCGCTTGTGAAGGCTTTCAATTCTAATTACAGCATCCAGTGTCAAAGATACATTCAGTTCTTCAACATTTCAGGCAGATTAAGGAAAGGTGTAAAAACAATAGTGTTGTCACAGGGGACTTCAACTTCTGTCATATAAACTGGGTGCAAGGCACCTAGATGGGGCAGAATTTGTTAGGTACAGCCAGAATGGTTTCTTAAATCAATATGTAGATAGTCCAAGAGGAGGAGGGGCTCTACTGGATCTCGTGTTGGGTAATTAGCCTGGCCAGGTGTCTGATCATTCAGTGGGTACAGTGAGGGGACAGTGACCACAGCTCCTTAAGTTTTAAGATAACTATAGCTAAGGATAATTATGAACCTTGTGGAAGAGTAATTAAATTGGAGCAGGGAAAATTATGAAAGTATTAGGCAGGAACTAGGAATTTGTTAATTAGGAACAGCTGTTTTTAAGCAAAACCATATCTAATGTGAAAGGTGCTTAGACCAACTGTACAGAGTACAGAACAAGTATGCTCCGGTCAGAAGGGAGGACAAGGATGGCAAGGTAAGAGAATCTTGGATGTTGAGGGAGGTGATGAATATAGTCAAGGAGAAAAAGGAAAAACATGTAAAACTTAGAATGCTAGAATCAAACAGAGCCATTGAGGATTATAAGAAAGGAACTCAGGAAGGAAATGAGGAAGGTCAGGAAGGTCAATGAAAAGCCCTTGGCAAGTAGGATTAAAGAGAATCCCAAGGCATTCTGTATACACATCAAGAGCAAGAGGGTAACAAGGGAGAGGGTAGGATCACTCAAGGATAAAAGGTGGGGGGAAGAACATTTGTTCGGATGTAGAGAATGTAGGTGAAGACCTTAGTGAGTACTTTACATCACTATTTACCAAGGAGAAGGACATGGAAGATAGGGAGATCAGTGCTGAGGATATTAATATGCTAACACATTGAGATAAAGGAGGAAGTGGTGTTGGGTCTCTTAAAGGTAGATAAAGCCCAGAGCATGATGGGATATACCCCAGGTTATTGGGAGAGCAAGAGAAGAGGTGGCAAGGGCCTTGACCAATATCTTTGTGTCCTCTCTAGCCACAGACGAGGTTCCCAAGGACTAGTCAGTAGCTAACATTGTTCCATTATTCAAGGGAACCAGGGATATTCCTGGTTGCATGTCAGTGATAGGGAAGTCTTAGGATATAAAAGCTGTGGCCTAATTAGGGAGAGCCAACATTGCTTTGTGCAGGGCAAGTCACTAACCTGATTAAGTTTTCTTATGAGATGATGAGGGTGGTTGATGAAGGGAGAGGTGTGCATATTGGCTACAGGGATTTTGGTAAGGTAGTTAACAAGGTTTATTGTTAATATAGGAGGATCATCCAGAATATTAAGATGCATGTAATCCATGGTGAATTGGCCATTTGGATTCAGAACTGGTTTGTCTATAGAAGGCAGGATAGTGGTTATGTTAGCTGGAAGTCTGTGATCAGTGGTCATAGGGATCCGTACTGTGACCTCTGCAGTTTGTGACATATATAAATGACCTAAATGAAAACGTAGATGGGTGGGTTAGTAAGTTTGCAGAAGATATGAAGATTGGTGGTATTGCGGCTAGTGTATTAGAATGGCAAAGAATGCAATGGGATGAAGGTCAGTTGCAGGTGTGTTTGGAGAAATGGCAGATGGAGTTTAACTTGGCCAACTATGAAGTGCTGCAGATGCGTAGGTTAAATGCAAAGAGACAGGACACCGACAAGGGCAAGATTATTTACAGTGTTGATGAACAGAGGGATTTGGGGTCCCTGAAATTGACTACATGGGCTAATCGGGTAGTTAAGATGGTATGTGGCATGGAAGCCATTATTAGTCAAGGCATCGAGTTCAAAAGTCAGCAAGTTTTGTTGCAACTTTATAAAAATCTAGTGGGCCTCATCTAGAGTATTGCATACAGTTCTGAACCCCAATATAGGAGGGATGTCAAAGCTTTGGAGAGCATGCAGAAGAGGTTTACCAGGATGTTGCCTGGATTATAGGACATGTGCTACAACAAGGGGTTGGATAAACTTGGGTTGTTTTCTCCAGAGCGACAAAGACTGAAGGCAGATCTGATAGAGGTTTCTAAGATTATGGAAGACATAGATAGAGCTGTCAGACAATCTTTTTCAAAAGGGATGAAATGTCTAGTATCAGAGAGGTGGTAATTTTAAAGGAGATGGGAGGGGCAAGTATTTTTTCTCCTTTTTTTTAACACAGAGAGTGGTAGGTACCTGGAATATGCTGCCTCAGGTCGTGCTAGAGGCAGAGATAATTTGCTTTGACCTTTGAACAATGTCTATATCCTTCCATTTCCCGACACTCATGTACCTATCTTAACTTTTCTCAAAAGTCTGAAGTTCAAAGTAAATTTACTATCAAAGTACATATATGTCATCATATATAACCCTGACTGCATCAGCTTGGTTCTCAATGTGCAAAAGACAACAAAATGTGTAAATACAAAAAGAAAGAAAGACTAAAAAAAAATAAACAATAACTATCGAGAACTTGAGTTGAAGAGTCCTTGAAAGTCTGTCCATAGGTTGTGGGAACAGTTCAATGATGGGGCAAGTGAAGTTGAAGAAAGTTCTCCCCTTTGTTTCAAGAGCCTGAACTTGGTGGTGTGAGTTCAGAAGTTCCTGTACCTTCTTCTTGATGGCAGCAGTGAGAAGAGAACATGAACTGGGTGGCGGGAGTTCCTGATGATGGATGCTGTTTTCCTGTGACATTTAGTGCTCAATGCGGGGGAGGGCTTTACCCATGATGGACTGGGCCATATCCACTACTTCTGTAGGATTTTCTTTTCAAGGTCATTGGTGTTTCTGTACCAGGCCCTGATGCAGCCAGTCATATACCTTCCACTACACATCAATGGAAAGTTGTCAAAGTTTTAGATGTCATGCCATTTCTTTGCAAATTCCTTAAGGTGCTTCCATGTTTTCTTTGTAATTACAGATGCTCTACTCCAGGCTTGGACTTAAGTGCCGGGCCCATGACAGGCCCTCTGAAATGATAACATTGAAGGATTTAAAGTTGCTGATCCTCTCCACTTCTGATCCTCCAATGAGGACTGGCTCTTGGACCTTTGGCTCATTGTGTAGGCAGAAGAGATTAGTTTAGTCGGTCGTTTGATTACTAATTTAATTAGTTTGGTACATCTTCGTGGGCTGAAGGACCTGTTCCTGTGCTGTACTTATTATATGTTCTATACATTTACATATGATATAGTTACCACCTAAAACATGGGCTTCCTCTGTTGACTGCAGGACCAGCAATGAAAGGCACTGCATTTTTGGCCTACATTCCACCACAGTATCTGCCTTACAGGATTTGTGCGCCACTGGTCATTCTTAAATCAGAGTTCCTGGTTACTTTCTTTTCTGGAAAATGGAAGCAATTTTGATTTTTTTTCATATTCATTGCATAGAATACTTACATTATAACTTTCCTTAAAGTTTTTCCATGCTAAAGAGGTGTTCTCCAATGTTCTATCTCTCCATGTAACAAAAGTCCTAGATTTCTGGCATTAGTCTAGTCAGCGTATTTTGCACCTTTTCAGGATGTGACATCCTTACTGTTCAAATAAACACTCAGGTAATCATGTCCGTCAAAGCCATGTCTTGATCTTCATTCATTATTGTGACATTGGGCACACAATTCCATGAGCCATGCTTTACAAATACAAAAACATCAATGCACTCAGTCAAATCACCAGCATTGTTTTTTCCATCCAAAGCCATATCCTTGTAGAATATCAACATTGATAATGTGTGGACTGCCAAATAGTTTTGCAATGCAATTTTTTAAAAATTACCTTCCTAAATGATTGGATTCAGACTGCAATCAACTCTGAGGAAGTGGTAATGAAAACAATACCTATTATCACAAGTAAGTGGGCAGGATGAGTCACTTGAATAATACCACTCATGTTTGCAGATTAGTTTTTTAAAATAAGTTATGCATGCAACTCTCTGCCTTAAGTTAGCTATACTTATTTTTGAAGCTATTCCACAACATAATTAGATTCTTGAATAATTATTAAGGAAGTAAAATGTCATAGATTTTAGCCATAGGGAGAAAAAGTTGGTTTTTCAAACAAGTTAGGTGTAAGTACTCTCAACAAATATTAGGGGACTCTATTGCAGCTGCTTTTAATTAACAACAGCATAAGAGATTCTGCTAGAAATCCAAAGCAAAACCCATAAAATGCTGGAGGATATCAGCAGGTAAGGCAGTATCTATGGAAATGAATAAACACTTCTTCAGGACTGGAAAGGAAGGGAAGAGAATAAAAAGGTGGGGCGGAGGGGAAGGAGGACTAGCCAGAAGGTAATAGATGAAGCCAGGTGGGTGGGAAAGGTAAACAGCTGGAGAAGGAGAAACCTGTTAGGAGAGAAGGGTGGACCATGGGAGAAAGTGAAGAAGGAGGTGTATCAGGAGGTGGTGATAGGTAGGAAAGGGACCAGATTGTGGAATAGAAGAAGAGAGAAAGGGGAGGTACTAAAAAAATTACTGGAAGGAGAAATCAGATTTGAAGCTACCTAGATGGAATATGAGGTGTAGCTTCTGCACCCTGAGAGTGACGTCATCATGGCAAAAGAAGAGGCCATGGATCGACATATTGGAATGGGAATGGGGATAGGAAGTAAAATGGTTGGCCAATAGGAAATTCTGCTCTTGGTGGATGGAGCGGAGCTGTTTGACAAAGCAATCCCCTATTAAAGCACAGCTCAGGTCTTGGTTGGATCTCTCTTTGTCTGGAACTTGCACCTTGAATTGATTACCCATGGGTGTCCCTACCAGGAACTGAACACCAGATGACTAAATTCCAGACAGCATCAGTCTCAGGGTCTCAGGAACTCAGAACCCTCCCCACCGTGATAAGATGACGATCTTTGGATCTTGCAAAGAGATGCTGGATCTTATGAAGCACAAGGTTGAGGTCAGCTTGAGGGCTGAGTGTGCTTAGTGCAAAAGACAATTGGATATAATATGTGAAAGAAAGTACAGCAAGACATCACCAAATCAGAACGGGAAAGGGATGGTAGTACGATCTGTCACATCATTGCTCAATCAAGATAAATAATACAGCACTCAAGTACAAATTAAATTTGTCTGCCAAGGCAGGAGGCACCACAACAACAGGCTGCCCCCTCTAATTTGGGTAAGTAACTCAATCATCTCATTATAAACTAAATCAGCATCTATCTGAACACGCAAGCACAAATTAAATCAGTTTCTCTGTGCAAATACCTAATGTGTTTTCAGTTTCTTCCTTCTCCTTCCTGAAAATATATTGAAACCAAATCACTGCAGAACACCAGACAAAACGGCTTTCCAGCAGTGCCACGGGAAACAGCCCAGGACATTTTTTATTGTGGCTTTCGTGTAAGTCAATGTTTCTTCTTAACTATTGCAAATGCCAGATATGGCATGTGGATCATAATGCAGGAATAAAATAGACAGCAAGAATATTGCAGAATCAGAATCAGAACTGTTATCATTGATTTACGTGATGTAAAATTTGGTGGTTGCATCAGCAGTAGGAGAGTGATCACTCGAGTTAGGTATAATATTTTTGTAAGGGGATGTCCCAGGATGTTAGGGCAGATTTCCTTATTGGAGATCACCTGTGCATGACTTTGTTTAATGAAGGGAGGCTGATGCATGGACAACCACCCCATAGCCCTTGACAGAGCAGGCTCTGAATCCAGTTTCAAGGAATGCAAGACAACTGGGGACACTTCACTGGTGCAGCCATCCTCCGCCTTCACTGCCATTGTGATGTGTCATCATCTTTCACCAGCTCCACTGTCGAGGTCCTGGTTGGATCGATTTTTGTATAGAACCTCCCTCTTAAACTTAACTCCATGGGTGACCCTACCAGGAACTAAACACAAGATGGCTAAACTCCAGACAGCATTTCTGTCAGGATCTCAGGAACTCACTACTTTCTCCAGCATGATGAGGTGATAATCCTCAGACTGGCAGCAGTACAGAGCAATGGCACAAAGATGACTATAAATACAATATTGATACTCAGTGCAATACAAAGGAATAATGAATAGTGCTCATGAGTTCATGACTAGTTGAGAAAACTGACAACAGTGGGGAAGAAACTGTTGCTGTATCATTGAGTGAGGGTCTTCAGTCTTCTACACCTCCTCCGTCCTCCATCATGGACACAACCCTTCCTCCTTGGGTAGGGTTGTGCCAGTGATGGAGCTGGCTGAGTCTACAACCCTCTAATGGCCTTTGCAAACCTATGTATTGGAGCCTTCATACCAGGCTGTGATGTACCCAGTCAAAATACTTCCCATCGTACATCATTGTCTTCTGCTGCTGTAGCCCATCCACTTCAAGGTTCAACATGTGTGTTCAGAGGTACTCCTCTGTACACCAATATTGTAATGTGTGGTTATTTGAGTTACTGTCACCTTCCAGTTTGTTTGAATCATTCTGGCCATTCTACTCTGACCTCCCTCATTAACCAGACATTTTTCCCACAGAACTGCTGCTCACTGGATGTTTATTTTTTTGTTTTCACACCATTCTCTGTGAACTCGAGAGACCATTGTGTATGAAAATTGAAGGAGATCAGCAGTTTCTGAGCCACTCAAACCACCCTGTGTGGCAGCAACAATCTTTCCACAGTCAGTCACTTAGATCACATTTCTGATATTTGGTCTGAACAACAATTGAACTACCTGACTATGTTTCTTTTTATGCATTGAGTTGCGGCCACATGATGGGCTGATTAGATATTTGCATTAGCAAATGGATGCTCAGATGCATGTAATAGATTGTTAGCAAGGAGCTATATACGTTCCATTTGGTGAGGTATGACAAATAATGGTACGTGGAAGGATATGGACACGTGCAAAGAAATAAAGAGACTATGTAAACATGAAGATATGTCACCAGGTTTGGACATGGTCCAAGTGCGGAGTGAGAGACACTGAAGCACTTTAATGTGCTTTCACAGACTTTAATGTGAATAGTGTTAAAAGGGAAAAGAAAACAATAAACACTAGGCTGAACAGGGCCACTAACTAAAGCTCTCAAGTGGAAAAAGATGAAGCCTACATTGCGGCTGAAAAGAACAACTAAAATATAAAATGAGTACCGTTCGTCTTCAGAGTCAGTTGACTTGACAGTCCAATTTCTCAGGCAAGGCCGAATGCAAACAGGCAGCGAAGCTTTGCTGTGCTGTGTCCAAGTCTTGACAAGCACTCCAATGAAAAATATGGAGTTAACTACTATCACAACGAAATAATAATCAGCTGACACTTGCATGTTCACAGGCGCAATTGCCCTATCTACTGCACTGCTGAATCCATGGATGTGACAAGATATAGATAAGCTGGCAAACAAACAGATTTAACTATTGTCTTCTTTGGCAGAAGCATAGAATATAGAAGCTGTGGATTCTAGTTATGAGGAGAATTTTACCATGTTGAAGACTAAAGCTGATATTTTATCAGGTTGTCTAAATTTGTAAGAGATCTAAGCAGATGGACAGGATGGAATTACTTCCCATGGCTGCAAGATCAAATGCCAGTGTGCATAAATGGCTGAGCTGACAGAATATCCTAGCCTCATATGATATAGGAGCAGGTGCAGTGTTCTCGCTCGAGTGTAACAGAATGCCGAACTAAAACACCGAGGTAAACCGTGGTCAATGAAAACAAGATCACAGCAAGATTAACCATTTACTGTTCACTCTTCCTCATTAATGTATGATGAAAACTGTTGATAAAACAATACAAAATTTGTACAGCATTTGTTTCCTTCTTGATATTACATTTACATCGTAAATACTTGCAAAAGTAAAACTACAACAACTACATTACATTAAAGTGCAGCATACAGTCAGAATCTACCTACGCCATTGACTGCTTTAAACACACTTCAACACAAACTATCCGCAACTCTTTAACTAACAAAAACATAAACCTTATCAACCATCATTACTTTTAACAGAATCAGCGTTAACATTTTAATTCAACATATCGATTATCTCATGAACTTACAGCGTTGCTTCACTATGTTTCTAGTGCGTAGAAAGACAACTTTCCTTGCGCTGATATCGCACATGTCAGCCCCCTGCTTCCAGTTTCTCCAAACTGGTATTTTCCCACAAGACGCGGCGAAACTGGATGTGATGTCATCGCATGCCATGATATATCAGACAACGAATTTACTTTAAACAATCCTAACTTTAACTAGAAAATGCTAACAAATGAATTACTAAGCAAAAATATTATAAACTAAATAACTGCCATAAAGGCAACACAGCAGGCTTTGGCCCATTAGATATGCTTTAACCATCAAGCACCAACCCACATTAATGCACATTCCCATTAACTTCTTCCTGACCCTTCCACTCATTTACACCCTCAGGGCAACTTACAGCAACTAATTCAGCCTGGAATAAGAGAAGAAAGTAGGCCATCCAGCAGAAAGCAAAATCACACAGTCATGGAAAGAGAATGCCAAGTACAAACAGAAAGTGCAAAAGATCAGGATTGAACCTGGAGCTGTCATTTACAGATCCGTCAGCTGCACCATTCTGTCACATTCAGAGTTGGGGAAATAAACTTCATTCAAAGAGTGAAAGTGATTTGGAACTCAGTGCCTGAAAGCATGGTGGTGACTGAAAGTAAATGTCCTGGGTGAGCATCGACAAGATTGTAAACTGGATGGTGACAAAGCAAGATCTAGAAATTAGAATTTGTTTTAAAGGCTATTTTTTGGTAGTATGGATATGATGCTACTAATATCCTTCTTACTGATGTTACTGTGTTGGACAGTCAAACCATCGAGAAGATCTTTGAGAATTCAGGAGAAAGTTTGACTTCTAATAATGTGGACTGCAACACGAAACAAGGTTTAAAAAGATTTGTGGACTTTATAATCTGATATGACAAGGCAGATCTTGGCCCTCTTATGGAGAAGGGTTTGTTACATGGCAAAGTCAAGAAGCTTAAGTGAATTGTTGCACCATGAGAATTCATGAAAAAGAGTAATGGTGCTTCTGATAAACTCTCCTCACTGGGTATTCTCTTAGAGTCTATTCCAGTCCTTCCTCAGGATAATGAAGAAAAGCACACAAATTAAGTTAACAAAGTGTTAAATGTATTTATAGAAAGCTCAGACAAAATTGCCCTTTGTCCTTGCTGTGCAGAGGTAACCAACTTTCTACATACAGTAGATTTCTATTGTTGCAGTAAAGAGTCAGTAATATGGTGTAAACTTTAAAGTGGCACATAATCAAAATGGCAAATGCCATATATGTTACTCCACCCCTTTGATAATGAACAACAAACAGGGGAAAAGAGATCCAATATATTTATTCTGTCTCTGTGCATTTTACTTTGAGGCAACGTTTTCCATATAAACCGATTGACAATTATCCCTCCATATCTGATCCAAATGAGTTGCAATTCTTCTAAGACCTAATCTGGAGCTGTTTGACTGCTCTGGAACAGTCATGATTCATCTTCCTGTCTCTCCACATCAAGCAAGTCTCCTGGCCTATCTGAAAATGGTGCCTATTCTGCCTCTTCCACTGTTTTTCTGTCTCCAAAACTAATAGGCTACATTTTAAAGCCCTTACTCTGAAGGTAGTGCCCAGCTAAAGTTCCTATGATGCTCTGTTAATTACAATATCTCCAATGGTGTCTACAAAATGGTATGTTGAAACAACTAAACATGAGTGCCTTTCTTGAACTTTATATACCAAATGCTATTTTTGTATACAACACTGAAAAAAAATTGTTCAGTTTGTTAAAACATCTTCCACTAAATCAGAATCAGTAGCAGGTTTAATATTACTGACATATATTGTAAAATAAGTTCAAATTTCAAAGGAAATTTATTACCAAAGTACACATATGTCACCATATACAACCCCAATTTTCATTTTCTTGCAGGAATACTCAATAAATACATAGAATAATAACCATAGCAGAATCAATGGACGATTGCTCGGACCTGGACATTCAACCACTGTACAAATGAAACAAGCTGTGCAAATACCAAAATAAAGAAATAAATAAGCAATAAATATTGAGAACATGAGATGAAGAGACCTTGAGAATGAGTCCATTGGTTGTGGGAACATTGCAATTTTGGGGGCAATGAAGTTGAGTGAATTTACCTCCTTTTGTTCAAGAGCTTGATAGATGAGGAGTAAGAAACTGAAACTGGGAGTAAGAGCAGGAAGGCAGATTATTATCTGAACGGTGTAGAGTTAGGTAAGGGAGAAATACAAAGAGATCTAGGAGTCCTTGTTCATCAGTCACTGAAGGTGAATGAGCAAGTGCAGCAGGCAGTGAAGAAGGCTAATGGAATGTTGGCCTTTATTACAAATGGAATTGAGTACAAGAGCAAGGAAATCCTCTTGCATTTGTACAGGGCCCTGGTGAGACCACACCTGGAGTATTGTGTACAGTTTTGGTTTCCAGGGTTAAGGAAGGACATCTTGGCTGTAGAGGAAGTGCAGCGTAGATTCACAAGGTTAATTCCTGGGATGTCCGGACTGTCTTACGCAGAGAGGTTAGAGAGGCTGGGCTTGTACACGCTGGAATTAAGGAGATTGAGAGGGGATCTGATTGCAACATATAAGATTATTAAGGGATTGGACAAGATAGAGGCAGGAAATATGTTCCAGATGCTGGGAGAGTCCAGTACCAGAGGGCATGGTTTAAGAATAAGGGGTAGGGCATTTAGGACAGAGTTAAGGAAAAACTTCTTCTCCCAGAGAGCTGTGGGGGTGTGGAATGCACTGCCTCAGAAAGCAGTGGAGGCCAATTCTCTGGATGCTTTCAAGAAGGAGCTAGATAGGTATCTTATGGATAGGGGAATCAAGGAATATGGGGACAAGACAGGAACCAGGTATTGATAGTAGATGATCAGCCATGATCTCAGAAAGGTGGTGCAGGCTCGAAGGGCCGAATGGTCTACTTCTGCACCTATTGTCTATTGTCTATTGTGTGAGTCCTCTTGTACCTTCATCCTAATTGCAACAGTGAGAAGAGAGCATGTGGGGGACCCAGATGACGGATGCACTGTCCTGTGACAATGTTTCATATAGATACGCTCAATGGTAGGGAGGGACTGAGCCATACTCACTACTTTTTGCAGGATTTTCCGTTCAAAGGCATTGCTATTCTCAAACCAGGCTGTGATGCACCTAGTCAATATACTCTCACTACACATCTACAGATGTTTGTCAAAGTTTTAGATGTCATGAAAATCTTCGCAAACTCCTAATGAAGTAGAGGCACTGCCATGCTTTTTTATAATTACTCTTGGGTGTTAGGCCCAGGACAGGTCCTATAAAATAATAATACTAAGGAATTTAAAGTTGTTGACCTCCTCCATCCCTGATCCTCCAATAAGGACTGGTTCATGGTCCTCTGGTTTCTTTCCCCGAAGACAATAATCGTATAAAGTTCAGCCATCACTTCCTGATATTTAATTCTTTCTGCATAAACCTCAGGGGCAAAATCTTCAACTATATGAAACTCTACTCTGTTATAAGTTAGCTTCCCTTGCTTCCTAGCATCTTGAAGAATTGCTTCTTTAGTAGCAAAGTAATGCAGACATAGAATCACCGAATGCAGCTTCATCTCGACCGGCTTCGGGCGGGGGATTCGGTGAGCTCTATCTATTAACAGAGAAGTTTTGAGTATCACACTAAAAAGTGAGTAAAACATATCTGTAAAAAAACACTTTAATGGCTCACTGGTTTCCATGTTTTCAGGCAAACCCATGAATACGTAAATTCATTCTTTGACTTCTGCTTTCCAGATCAATTGCTTTCTACTTAATTCTTGATAATTCCAAAGAAACCTCAACAATTTTCTTTTCCATGTTAGAAATCTTTAATTCCTGTTCTTTAATCACTTGACGTATTGTCTCCTGTTGTCTTCCAATTCTAGGTGTCCTTCTTAAGTGTTTGATATTGAGATTCCAGATTCCTCAAAGATTCCTGTACAGCAGAGATAGTTTTTTCAAGCTTTTCATTAGCATTTGTTAGTTTATCAATTTTAGAGTCCACCATTCTGATCTTGGTATTAATATCTTGCATCAAAGAAAACATTCTTTCTGGAGTAAAGGCTTCCTCTGCCTCCTTTGTTTGTTCAGCTTGTTCAGTTTCAGAAACAATTTTGATACGTCTTAATTCCATACCAGTTTGGGTTCCAGCCATTGTAATTAAATTGTAAATCCTTCACTGAAAGTAATGAATCTTCAAAGTGTAAACAAAAGTTTAAAGTAGCTTATAAAAGGAAGGAGTAGAGGCAACATGCGTCTTACTCCATGAGCTGCCTATAAGAGACTTAGAAGAAGAACTGTTGTCCCTCTGCATTATCCAGCTCGTTTGATAATTTTTCCACCTAACGTCCATCCAAAACAACTTGATTCCCCAGAGGAGGCTTGGAAATTTGTCAACTAACTTAACTACTGTCGTGTAAGCAACTCCAACACTTAATCCTTAGCTGAGAGTCATTTGTAGCTGAATCGTTGAAAGTTCAATCTACATTCTATGTATGCACAGACATCGCTTTGACTCTTTTTTTTAGGATTTGTAAGAATTTAACACCAGTTGTAACATATTATTTGCTTGGATCTATCTTTTTTGAATGTATGATCAATTTTTATTAAATGAATTAAAAATGGCAGCTGTTAATTATGTTCTAATATCTATTAGACATAGTATCATATTTAATCTTTAGCTGAGAGTTGTTTGCAGCTGAAGCGTTGAAAGTTCAATTTATGTTCTATGTCAGTCCAGACATTGTTTGGGCTGTTTTATATTTTTTCTTCTTCCTTTAGGATTTGTAAGAGTTTAATATCAGTCATAATATATTATTTGGTTGGATCTATGTTTTTTGAATATATGATCAATTTTTATTAAATGAATTTAAGATGGCTGCTGTTAGCTATGTTCTAACCTCTGTTAGACATAATATAAAAATACTTGGAATTTCTCTTTTTTAACGTATCTGATGTTACGTCTTTAGTCAGTGATGTCAGTATATAAGTTTTTTTTAAAAGAGTCTGCCTATTAGAGACAAAGGGTTTAGGGTGTTTAGTTTAGCGTGCTGTCCACCTATTGGATGTTTTTTTTTCTGGCTTTGGGGGGAGAGGGGTTTTTTCAACTGGGCAGTCCAGACAGGTTTTCCTGTCAATTATGTTGTTTTTTTTCTCTCTGATCGAATCCACAATTTGTTCTTCCCTGCGGGTTTGGTTTGTGTCGGCGCGCTAATTTATTTTATAAATCCTTACATTAAAGTCTTAGTATGGATGTTAATAAAATTAATATAATTTCCTGGAACCTGCATGACTTGAATCAACCTATTAAGCATAGGAAGATCTTTAAGAAATTTAAAACACTTCAAGCCGATATTATTTTTGCGCAAGAGACCCACATCCGTACTGAAGATGAAAACTATTTTTTTAAATTTTGGAGGGGCTCTCAGTTTCACTCTTCATCAGTAACTACAATTAGAGAGGTGTCTTTTTTAATTTTAAAGTCTCTTTTGTCCATTTTAATACTGTCACTGATTCAATTGGAGAATACTTAATTGCTACTGGCTTGTTATGTGGTCAAGAGGTGGCTTTGGTGTGTGTGTATGCACCTAATGTAGATAACCCCGTATTTTTAAGAGGTTATTTTCTGCATTACCTAATTTAAATGAATATAAATTGATTATGGGTGGTGACTTTAATTGTTGTCTCAATCCCTCAATTGATAGGTCATCAACCAATCTGTGCCTTCCTAATAAGGCTGCATCCTGTATTAATTCCTTTTTACTAGAATACGGTTTGGTTGATATTTGGAGATTTCTTTATCCTAAAGATAAGGATTTGTCTTTTTTTCACATGTACGTCATAAATATTCAAGAATTGATTGTTTTCTGTTAGATACGTGATTGGTGTCTATTGTTGCTGATTGTGTGTATGACATTATTGCATTGTTGGAACATGTGCCTATGAGACTAACACTGAAGCTTTCTGATAATACATGGAATGCATCTCAGTGGAGAATTAGTGCTGCACTGCTCCATGATTCAGCACTTTTAACTTTTATTAAAGAGTAAATCTCTCTATTTTTTGAATTAAATACAATTGGGGTTATGTCAAATTTGGTTATTTGGGATGTGATGAAATCTTAGGGACAGATAATTTCATATTCAGCAGCTTTAAGAAGGAAAATAAAAGTGGAGCTTTTAGTGATTACTAACAGGATTAAAGAAATAGATAAAGTTTATTCAGAGTCACCTACTGAAGATTTATATAAGGAAAGGGTGAAACTTCAAACACAGCATGACTTGCTATTGACTTATCCCATTGAGCAGCAACTTTTGAAATCTAAAAGTCAATTTTATATACATGGAGATAAGTCAGGTAAATTGTTGGCTGCTCAACTCAAAGCAACTATGGCTAGAAGGCAGATTTTGAAAACACGAAGAACTGATAGAACTGAACCATCAGATCATCAGAAAATTAATAAGGCATTTTTGAACTTCTACTCTAATCTTTATAAATCTGATTTTCCAGACAACACTACTTTTATGAATGAATTTCTGCAAGGATTGAATATACCCAAAATCTCTACCCAAGATATGAATACATTAGATGCACCCATTAATTGAGAGAAAATAGCAAGAGTTATATCTTCTTTTCAATCAGGTAAAGCTTTGGGACTGGATGAATTTACAGTAGAAATTTTTAAGACTTTACTGAAATATTTACATCTCATTAATGCCAAATTTTCACTGATTCTATATCTTCTGGGACCCTCCCGAAAACATTCTATGTGGCATCAAATTCATTAATTCCCCCCCCCCCAAAAATTCTTCTGAGTTTGCCTCTTACAGACCAATTGCCTTATGAAATGTGGATTCTAAAATTATTTCTAAGATTTTGGCTAACAGGCTTGATAATATTTTACCTAAGGTTATTTCTAAGGATCAAACTGGATTTATTAAAAATAGATACTCATTTTTTAATATTTGGAGATTATTGAACATTATTCATTCCTCTCCATCTAAAGAATCTGAATGTATTGTTTCCCTTGATGCAAAGAAAGCCTTTGATAGGGTAGAATGGCCCTATTTATTTGAGGTTTTAGAAAGATTTAATTTTGGTCCAGGTTTTATTTCCATTTAAGCTGATCTATCAAGCTCCTATGGTGGCAGTTATAACTAAAAATCAAATATCTCATTATTTTAGGCTATACAGAGGTACCTGGCAGGGTTGTCCTCTTAGTCCATTGTTATTCAACCTGGCTCTAGAACATCTTTCTATTGCTCTTCAGGACTTCAGTAAGGTTCAAGGTATTAAGAGAGGAGATAAAGTGCATAAGGTTTCGCTGTATGCGGATGACTTGTTAGTTTATATTTCAGATCCTAAGAAATCTATTCCTTCCATCTTATCTATATTTTCTGAATTTAATAGTTTTTTTGGATATAAATTAAATTTGTGCAAATGTGAGTTATTTCCTATTAACAACTATTTGGATCAATATGACCAAATTCCTTTTAGTATTGCTAAAAATAACTTCACTTATTTTGGTTTTAAAATTACCAAAGATTTTAAGGACCTGTATAACTATAACTTTCTTCCATTAATTGAGTACACGCAACAAGTACTTTATAAATGGTGTCCTATGACATTATCATTAATGGCTCTTACAGTTACCTCCTTGAAATGTTGCACTTGATCAGATAATTTTTCTTTTTTTTTGCTTTCACTCTCAGTTTGAGATGCCCAGTTCCCTTTTTTCCCTCTAATTTCTTTTGTTGTTTTTTTTGTTTAGTGGGGTTTTTTATGTATATTAAAATAATAAAAGTTTCTATATCTTTTTTCTTCTTTTCACAGTGTTATGAACCCCGTAACTGAGTCACTTACTAGCAAAGATAGAGAGGTCCGTTGAAGTCTGATGGTACTATTTTTAACAGTATTTATTGATAAAGAGACACAAAAATAAGATCAATGCAAACATACAGATAATATACGTCGCCAATACTAAATCTAAGAGTGCAGGTATAATAATAATCAATAAGAAATAGATCTATCATTGTCTAGGGGATAATGTATTGTCCGATGGAAATATAAAAGTCACTGTTAAGCTGCAGTGTTTTGGGTTTTAGAGAGAGACGGGTTAAACTTGCCCGGTTCTTTTATGATGCCAATCCTTTGAGTCGTGGGGAGTTGGTTTCCCCATTGTTAGCTAAAAGTCAGTCTCCCGTGATAAGAGCCACTGGTTCCGGGGCAAATGGAACCGAACGCACGTGGCCTCTTCCCTACTGGCTTCCGCTATTACGGGATCGCTAGCGTTTCTTCTGGTGCATCTGAGGGGCTGTTCCCACAGACCCTCTTTTATCCTGACTCACAGGGTCTCAGATGTCAATCAGGTTGGGGGTGATGCAATCCCTCCCTCAATCAGCCCAATTTGCCTGAGGGCTTCCACGTAGCACAGTATTGCAATACACAAGTTCGTCTTCAAGAGACAATGGCCGTGTCCCGTAGCTTTATATCGCCAGGGAACGAGACATTCTGTATGTCTCTCTCTCATTTCCTGGGTCTCCTGACCCAAATCAATAGTGATCTTGTGATTCTCACAAAGGAAGGGGCTACCCCGCACCCTTTGGCCCCTCAGAGCTGTGGTACATTCATAACTATGGATAACAGGAGAATCAATTATCTTCTTCATTATTACATACTATTAGATTAATACTATGTATGCTCCTGATAATGTTTATTTTACCTTTTATATGAATTGCTATTGATATAGATATTTGAGATAATTCTCCTCTTGTTTATATATATATAGAGAGAGAGAGAGAGAGAGAGAGAGAGAGGGAGAGAGAGAGAGAGAGAGAGACACGCACACTTTTATTTAATTAATAAAAAGATTGATTGACAAAAAGAAGACAATAATCAGCTCTTTGGTCTTGCTGACGTTGAGTAAGAGGTTGTTGTTATGGCAACTGAACTGACTGGGATCTGGAAGTCAGAAAATTCAGGATCCAATTGCACAAGGAGGTATTGAGGCCAAGGCATAGGAGCTTATTGATTAGTTTTGAGGTGATGATGGTATTGAATACTGAGCTGTGGTCGATAAAGAGCATCCTGATGTATGCATCTTTGCTATCCAGATGTTCCAAGATTGTGTGAAGAGCCAATGAGATGGTATCTGCTGTGGATTGATTACAGTAGCAGTAATTTGCAAAACATAATAAAACTAATTATAAATTACAATAAGAAATATATATCATAAGTTCAATAAGTAGAGTAAAAAGAGAACAAAAAATAATGAGGTAGCATACATGGGTTCATTGTCCATTTAGAAATTTGATTGCAGTGGGGAAGAAGCTGTTCCTAAAATTCTGAGTGTGTGGCTTCAAGCTCCCGTACCTCATCCTTGATGGTAGCAATGAGAAGGGGGCATGTCATGGGTCATCATGGACCTTAATGACTGATGCCCCCTTTTGGAGGCATACCTTTTGAAGGTGTCCTCGATGCTGGAAGGTTAGTGATGGAGCTGACTGGGTTTACAACTTTCTGAAGCTTTTTCAAATCTTGTGCAGTGGCTTCTCAGGACCCGACAGTGATACAACCAGTTAGAATGCTCTTCACGGTACATCTGTAGAAATTTGCTAGAGTCTTTGGTGACATACCAAGTCTCTTCAAACTCCTAATGAAAGAGATCTGCTGTCATGTCTTGTTCATAATTGCATTAATATGTTGGATTGGGGATAGATCTTCAGAGATGTTGACACACAGCAACTTGAAACTACTCACTCCTTTGACTGCCAGCTTTTTGATGTGGACAAGTGTGTGTTCCCTCGACTTCCCCTTCCTGAAGTCCACAATCTGTTCCTTGGTCTTTCTGTCATCAAGTGCAGGGTTATTGTTTCAACACCACTCACCCAGCTGACAAGCTCTCCTGCATGCCTCCTCATCACCATCCAAAATAGTGCCAACAAAATAATTGTGTCATCGGCAACTTTACAGATGGCATTGGAACTTTGCCTAGCCACACAACCGTGGGTGTAGAGAGTTGTGCAGTATTGTAAGCATGCATCCATGTGTGGCATCAGTGTGTATTGTCAGCTAGGAGGAGATGTTATTTCCAATCTGCATTGAATATAGTCTCTCAGTAAGGAAGTTAAGGATCTGGTTGCGGAGACAGGTCCAGAAGCTCTGGTTTTGGGGTTTGTTGATTAGAACTGAGGGTATGATTGTGTTTAACTCTGGGCTGTAATCAATAAACAGCAGCTTGACGTAGGTACTGATGTTATCCAGGTGCTTCAAGGCCAAGTAGAGGCAGTGAGATTGTATTTACTATAGACCAATTGTGGCAATAGGCAAATTGCAGTGGGTCCATGTCCTTGCTTTGAGCGGAGCTGATTCTGGCAATGGCCAATCTCTCAAAGCACTTCATCATAGTCCAACGGGTGAGAATTATTGAAGCAGATCACCCTGTTCTTCTTGGGCACTGGTATGATTTTTGCCCTTTTGAAGCAGGTGGGAAACTCTGACTGCAGTAGTGAGAGGCTAATGATGTCCTTGTACACTTCCATCAGGCAGTTGCACAAGCTTTCGGCTACACCATCACGGCATGATGCCTGGCAAGGTTTCACCCTCGTGTAAGATGTCCTGATGTCAGCCTCTAAGACAGAGAACACAGGGTCACTAGATGCTGCAGTGAAGTTTGATTCTTCCTATCAAAGAGTGCATAAAGGCATTTAGCTCATCTGGGAGTGAAACATCATGCTGCTAAGTTTTACCTTGTAGGAAGTAATGGCCTGCAAACTCTGCCATAGTTGATGTGCACCCAATTCTGTCACTAACATCAATCTGAATTGTTTTTTACTTTACAATAGCCTTCCATAGGTTGTACCTGGACTTCTTGTATAGTTCTGGATCACTGGCATTGAATGCCACGGATCCAGCTTGCAGCAGATTATGAATTTCCCGGTTCACCCAAGGCTTTTGGTTTGAATGTGTCCAGAATGTCCTCGAAGGCACACATCTAACCATGCAGGTCTTGATGAGTTCAGTGACAAATGTGGCCATTCATTCAGGTCTAAAGATGAATCTCTGAATATTCACCAGTCCACTGATTCAAAGCAGTCCTGTAAGCACTCATTCACCACCCTTGACCATATCTCCTTGGTTTTTACCACTGGTGCTGTGTTCTTTAGCATCTGCCGATGTGCTAGAAGTAGAAGTACAGCTCGGTGATCATGCCTTCCAAAGTGAGGTCATGGGATGTCATGGTAAGTGTTCTTGATGGTGATATAACTGTGGTCAAGTGCTTTGGTTCTTCTGGTTCCACAGATGATATGTTTGTGGAAGTTGTTCAGAGGCCTCTTAAAGCTGGCCTGGTTGCAGTTCCCTGTAGTGTTAAGGAAGGCACCAGGATGTGTTGTTTCATAACTTCTAATCAAGGTGCTCAAAGTCTTCAGTGCCTGGCTGATGTTGGCCTGAGGTGGAATGTACACTGCTACCAGGATAACGGCAGGAAATTCCCTTGGAAGACGAAATGGATGACCAAATAGATATTCCAGATCGGGCGAGCAGAACTGAGACAGAGCCTATGCACCAAGATGAGATAATCATAAAGCATACTCCTCCTCCTCTACTTTGAAAAGTCTCACTGACCTGTCTTTCTGGAGAATGGTGAAGCCAACAGGCTGTATCACAGTGACCAAAATCACGGGGGTGAGCCATTTTTCTATCAAGCAAAGTACACAGCAGTCCCTGATGTCCCTTTGGTACTGCAATCTTTTTCTGTGGTCTTAGTTCTAGTTTCCAGAGACTGTACATTCACTATCAGGGTAATATGGAGTGAGGATCTAAGGCCTCTGTGTTTTAATCATACCCATACCCCTGTATGCTTCCGTTTTCTTGAAAGGGAACTACACTCATGACTTAGGTCTGCCATCAGTGGGCCCATCAATTTAGAGGATCAATAGACAGTCAATAGATGTTAAAACAATGTTGTTCACTGACTTACGCATGGCCGTGACCGTGGATTTCAGCTGTAGTGGACCTAAACGGGAACTTTTGATGATTTCCTTCGGAGCTGCACGCATAGAGTTGCCACTTATCAGCGTCATCTCGAGGGAAGTTGTCAGTAGTTGCTCTTGCACTAACATTTTGGTACAGAGACTCATAATTGTACTTCCTGCCACAAAACTGGCCTTATATAGCACCAGACATTATTTTCAAGTGGAATTCTGAATCTAGACCCTGTTTTTGTCCCTGCTCAGCTCTGATTGTCCACTCCATAGCTTTTAATTGTGCACTGTTTAAAGAAGTGATTTTCCAAGCCACAATATTCATAAACTTTCCCCAGGCATCGGGCATCTCTTCTGGAGCCACAGATGTTACTATCCTCAGAACATGCAATATCTGGGCCACTGCAATACATTTCCTTTTAAGGATTTTGTCTCACATTTCACTGAACTTAACTGCTGCTTTTGACCACAACTCCTCCTTGCTTGGCACGAGCCCATGATCAACTGCATTTGTCACTGATCTCACTGATTAAAGTATCAATGAAGACTAACAAACTCAAAGACCAGACTGGAAGGAGAGCAGGTGCCCAGTACCGTCCACCTGTGGGTGTTTGGTCTCTCTCTCCCTCTGCTTCCTGCTGTTGGAGGAAGGTGTCTGTGTGTGATGGTCCCTCTCCCCAGAGGAAGATCTCTGCGTTCAAATGGTCACTCTCTCTCTTGCTCGATGCTGCCGGAGGATGGGGCCCGAATTCCTGAGTCTTGGGCAATGTTTAATAGACGTAGTTTGTGGCTTGGACTCCATAGTTCATGTTATGATGTGTTTCGGTTTCTGGTCTGTGATAAACTAGGTATACCTGTCTGGACCTGTCTGGACACGCCCCTCTGCTGACTGCTCCTGTGGCTCCTCCCACAGACCCCTGTATAAAGGCGATTGGGGCACTGCTCCTCCCTCAGTCTCCGAGATGTCGTGCTCCCTTTTGCTGTTAATAAAAGCCTATTGGTCACTTCCCCTCTCCGAGAATTACTGATGGTGCATCATGGTCATTCCTTTTTTTTGCTGTTTTGTGTGATTTGTGATCAGGACCCTGTGGGCCAAAGTTAATGATTAACACAGCACTAGACTGAATCGAACTGAGCTGAATTAAATACGCCTGGACTGGTTTGATGATTTGTGGTTTGGTGTTTTATATTCCATGTTTTTTCCTCATTTTTTTTGCTGTTTGTGAGTTATGTTTATTTTTTGTGCATTGGGGCTTTGATGTTTTTCTTGGTTTTCTTTGTTTTGTGGCTGTCTGTGGAAGACATTTCACTGGGTTGTATACTGCATATGTACTTTGATGGTAAATGTACTCTGAATCTTGAATCTTTGAATATTTGAAAGCATTCAAATATCTGAATCATCAAGTGTGTAATAACAATCTTAGTTCCATCAAATTCATCAAAGGATCATTTCTCTTTGTGGTTGAATATAAAGAAATTACTTTTTAAAAATGCTATATGTTTCTGTAATGCATCTAAAGCCTTCTCCACTGCTTGAAGATTTAGTACAATTCTCACATGTTTATGACCAATGAGATGTAATGATATCTTTATTCTCATTGGTATCTCTCTGCTTCAGCAGCTCAGGCATCCATATTTATCGCATTGTGTGATCTCAGCTGAATCCCTGACCTTGCTGTCACTCTACACTGATACACATTACACGTTGACAGAGATTAGACCAGGCAGTCAGTATTCTGTACAGGCATAATACTGAAGTATCATAATCTCATCAACCACTGTTTCTGACACCATGTCACATTATCTTTTTCAATCCTGATTTAAAATATCAGTGAACTAAACTCCAGCTTAGTTGTCTCTGTCACAGAATATCTGTAATATGTTTATAACTTCATGATTTTGGTTTTGCTTGTGGTTAAGTATTCAGTAAAACATTTTGCTTTCTTTATCAAATGAACAAAATGCTTATGAAGTTCTTAACTTCATTACTTTTACAGTCACAGAGGAGCACTTATTATGCAATCCTGTCATCAAACAGCAAAGATAAGAGTAATTGGAATTAATAGAACTGGCTTTAAAATCTGTGCCTGGAGACAATGTTTTCCATCAGCTCTTTTTACCGTTTTAGTGCGTAATTGTAACATTACAAGCAGCAAAATAATTATCTCGAACACCCACAAGTGTAACATTATGTATGTTTAACTTCCCAAATCTTCACAGTGGTTGTAAAACTTTGAACTAAGATAGATGTTTTTCTACTAATACTCTAGTTCAGGTGTTCCCAACCTGGACTCCACGGAATCCGCGGCTGATGGTAAGGGTACATGGCATAAAAGAAGTTGGGAATCCCTACTCTAGCTGGTTAGATTGAAAATACTAATGTAACTAGGTGACCATTGAATATAATTCTTTATTGTCGAAGTGCACTTACGTATTCACCTTGGTAATGCTAAAAGAACTGCCTGTGCCTTTAAGAGAAAACGATGACGTCATTTTGCACGTGTGGAGTAGAGTGAAGTGTTGCCATGTTCTAGAGAGAACGACGTTCGAGTGCTTTTCCTAGGATGGGTGAGGAAAGGTGAATAATTCTTGATAATATTCATGTAAATTCATTTATACCTGTTTGTAAATCTGGACATGTTTTACACGTGGATTCTTTAGATTTTTGTGAGTAAGTTGATCAGCGCTGGAATAGCATGGTTGTGAGAATTTCCTTATCGGCCTAGTAGGTTAGTTTTTAAAATTTAAACTCCAATGCCGTATATTGTAAAAGTTTATTTTTGTCTTACTTTATTGTTTCATAACTGAATGTGAATGTAACGGAGTAATGTGAATGTGTTAATCTATGTTTACGTAGTGTGAGTGAGGGGAACTCGTTTCAGGGTCTATCCTATATGTGTTTGGAAGTTAAGTACGTGTGTGCCAATGTGAGTATATCTCTTTAAATAACATGAAACGTATTTATTCATATTTTTGATTTTGTGTATAAGGTACAGGGTTGGTGGGACTCTAATGTTGTTTGTGTTGGATTTTTTTTAAGAATTGCCACTACCATATTGGTTTTGTATATTTTGTTTTAGTTATTTTTATACTGAATACGTAACAAGGATCCGGTCTGAAATTAAACTGAGATTGTAACAGCAGGAAATGTGCTTTTTTTTAAAATTCATTTTGTTGTGGTTTATTTTGAAACCCTCTTTCTGCTTTAAGATATTTAAAACAGATGAAGGAATTAAAGACCCAAAAAAAATTTGTTGTCCTGCGTGTGTATTTTTCCCCAGGCTACAAATCATAAATCTATTAGAATTATAGAATGTACAATCCATCGAGTTCAAAATGGTTGTTGGTGGAGACTCAGCCTTTTCTATATATTCCCTGAGTTTTCTTTTCATTGCTGTCAAAACTCTGGTATGGTTGATTGTTTGGAGCCCAGTCTATGCCCTGCCAGAATACATTTTCATTCCTTAATTGCTTACAATCATGGAGTTGAAGAATGATAAAGCAAAGTAGGCAATTTAAAACATCACACATACTGTATTAACTCTTTGAAAGAGTTGTCCAAATGATCTCAGAAAAGAAGCAGAGTCTTCCTTGTTTTCTTTGTTATATGCACAGAGGGATTGAAGTTGTCCAGGCCATTATAGGTCCATCTGAAGAGAATGAGCAAGAGCAGAAGAATGAGGAGAGAAACTCATTGAAGGTAGTTTATTAATATTCTAACAAAGGGAAGCCTGACAAATGCAATATAAGCATAGCATATAAAGAACTCTCCAGTAACCAGAGGGTGCACTTAACAACACCACTTTAATGTAACTGAATGATTTGAATGAGAAACATTTGTCAAAGAACTGGTGTTACAATATTCATGCCATATCTCCAATCCTATTCATTTTGAGTTTCCTATTAAAATTATAGGATAAATAGAATTAACTAGCAAGGAAAGAAAAACGCAAAAAAATTCTCTCAATAACTGATTTGGCTCAACGGAAGAGAATCAATAATTTCACGGGGATTGTTATGCTGCAGGGTAAGGTATAAGCTAATTTGGCAAGAACGTCTCTACACGAAAACAGCACTGAAGCAAAGAAGAGAGAAAATATGCCAAAAGTAATGGAAAAAATAGTTTAGAAAAAATAGAGAGAGAGAGAGAGAAGAATAAGGTAGCCTTTGAGAACAAGTGTGTAAATGAGTTTCATGAGTTCAGGCATAATCAAAGGATTGCAAAATGTCATTATATTACCCAGAGGACTGAGTAAAAATGTGGGGATGATTAGGCACTAAGTATTACTAGATACAAGATTACTTACACATAAGCAGCAGAAAAAGTTAATGAGGAGGTTGCCAGGACTTGAGGAACTAGGTTATAGGGAGATGTTAGACAGACTGGGGCTTTATTCCCTGGAGTGTAGGAGACTGAGGGGAGATCTTACAGAGATGTATCTAATTATGATAGGGTGAATGCATGCAGCCTTCTTCCCGAGGCTGCAGAATCAGGAACTAGACAGTGTAGTTTTAAGGTGAGTGGGGGGGGGGGGGGTGGAATAATAGAAAACTAAAAGGCAACTTTTCCATAGAGAAGGTGGTATATGGTAAATGGAATGAGCAGCTAGATAAAATAATTAAGACAAGTACACTAACATTTAAAAGATACATGGAATGAGCTGTTATGGTAAAATAGTTAAGGCAGGTACAATAATATTTAAAAAAACACTTGGATAGATAGATGGACAGAAAAGATTTGAAGGGATGTGGAATGATTGTGGTCAAATAGGACCAGCCTGGAAAAGCATCTTGGTAAACATGGATGAGTTGGACTAAAGGGCTGTATGAACTATTACTCAAGGTTTAGAGCAAAAATTAAAAATAAAATTGAGAGGTAAAGCGAGAACAAGAAACTAGTCAGGTAACAAATAAAAGGAGGCTGAGTAATACTGCATGGGCAGGTGTAAAGAAAAATGTTTGGAGAGAAGTGGATGATCAGAGAACAAAACTGAAGTCCATTTGAGGATGTAGAGGGCACAGCTGAAATACTCATTGAGTACTTACCCAGGAAGAAGATGCTGCTGGATACTCAGCCAAGGAAGATACGGTTGTTAATTTGTGGGCTAAAAACTGAAAAAGGCTAGTTCTACTTGAAACAGATAAATTACTTGGTCCAGGTGGGCTGCATTTTCAATTGTAGAGGGAGTAAAGAAAGAAATTGCTGAAACCCTATCCATAAACTTTTGAACATCTTTAAGTTCAAGGGTGGTGCCTCAGGACAGGATAACTGTAGATGGTACTCACTTATTCAAAACGGGTGTAGGGGGAAACCCACTAAACTGATCGGTCAGTTTCCTCTCAGAGGTGAAGAAGGTTCTAGAGCAATAACCAGAGATAGAATACATTGGTTAGAGAAAACCAGCACGGATTTGTTAATGGCAAATGAACTTCCGAACAATGTTTCATAAGGTGAGGGGATTGCTATCAACATTGAAGCCTTCCAAATGAATGGCAATGCAGGACCAAGGAGAGAAAGTCTGGTGAGTGACCAAAATCAAATTAAATCAGTTTTAATGATCACTCAGCCATACATAGATACAGCTGAATGACGATATTCCTCTGAGGCCAAAGTGCAAAACATTCAAAATAGCAAGCAAACATTCAAAAATAGTGAGTAACATGATTCAAAACAAAGAAGCATATTCACTCACAAAAAAATACACATATATATGGTCCAAGACCCTGAGTGACAATTTCTAGCAGTCGATGGTACAGTCTCCTGGCAGGATACAGTCGTGCGCAATCCAGCCTCTCATTCCATCACTTGAACAGGGGAGGACAGCACTGATGTGAGAGCCCAGGCCCCAACCGAGCTCAGACGCCATTGTGTGAATGCTTCTGCATCTCAGCTGGTCTGCAGCAGCAGGCAAGCCCGAGGCTTGAGGCCTGCTCCTGAATACAGCTGAGACTACACAGCTCCCACGTCATCTGTCCCTCCACCAGACACGGGTGACAGGTCTGTGGAAACTTACATTATCAGAGGCCAACAGAGTCCTGTGATCGCAAGTGTAATGTCTGAGACTGTCTCCCATGGTTACGCTGCCCCAGCTTCCGAGTAGCGGAGAGCAACACAGTCTGCAACCAGGTCAGCTCTTCTGAACCCAAACCAGCTCCTCCGGAATCCCGACCAGCCCCTCCAATACCCTGACCGACTTCTTCGACACCTCCCAGCTGGCCCCTTCAACACCTTGGCTGGCTCCACTGCCGACGCCAGTCCAGCTACTTCAATCAACGAGCAGCTCACTGATGGAGTAGCCCTGCAGTACCCGATGTCCTTGGAGCAGAATTGCCTTTGGATCGGAAAAAAAACTTCTACAAAAAAAAAGCACTTTTGTTTGGCCCGTGAGAGAGCGCTGCAATCTCACGTGGCAGCTCCTTACCAAAAGCAGGGAATTGTGGAGAAAGGTTGTACTTTGGGTAGGAGAGAAGTATAAGGAGGAGTTCCCAACAGTCAATGCAGGGACCACTACTTTATTAACACAATAGGATAATTTATTACTATTTCTAAATCTTTCCAAAGACATAGAAACAGAGAGCGATTACAGCTGTTAGCAGTGGGTCAATGAAATAAGCTAAGAAATGTCAAATATGATATTGTTTAAGTGTATGAGATGTGATAAAAGCCAAGGTGTGATATTCTAAAAGAGTTCAAGAATATTAAAAGTTCTGGTAGTATAGTATTGAAATAGGTTATTGAAAGTGGTTATAAAATAGGCATATAGGACCCTGGGCACTAATTACTAAAGCTAATGAAACTTTGTCAGAAGCTGGTTTGGCCATAGTTAGAATATGTTTGGTCTGTGCACCACATCCTTAGAAAAGATGTAAAGGCTTTAGTCAAGATCCAGAAAAGGTTTACTAAAATGATTGAGGGATAATAGATTTTTGTTATGTGCATCGATGAGAAAACTGTGGTAGTTCTCATGGAACAGAAGAGGCTCCAGACCATCTCTTCGGGGTACTTAAATTTAAGAAGATTACAGGCAGAGCAGTGAGGGAGAAACTGCCGATGGTACAAGGGTCACAAACCAAGGAAGATAAAATGAAAGAGCATAAGGGACCATGGATAAACAGTCTTGCATAATGAATGGTTAGGGACTGGAATACACCAGCAAGGGTTATAGGGGAGGTCAAATAAACTGCAGCAGTCTGAGGGAACTGGGTTAATGTCCAAAAGGAGACAATTTGCAGAGCTATATTCAAAGTTCAAAGTAAGTTTATTATCAAAGTACATACATGTATGTTTACGTATACTATTGTGGTATTCATTTTTTGCAGGCATTTACAGGAAAAAAAGAAAACAATACAATTTTATAAAAATACTATACATAGACAGACCAAGACTGACCAGCACCAAAGAAGACGACCTGTGCAAATAAAAATAATACTCAGAACAGGAGTTGTAAAGAATCCTTGAAAGTGAGTCTGTAGGTCAGAGAATCAGTTCAGAGTAGTGGTGAAGGAAATTATCCACACCAATTCAGGAGCCTGATGCTTGTAGGGTATCTGATACTGAAGCTGAGTAGTGTGGGACCTAAGGTTCCTGTACCTCCTGCCTGATGGCAGTAGCAAGAAGAGAGCATGGCCTGGATGGTGAGGACCTTCGATGATGGATGCTGCTTTCTTGTGACAGCGTTCCATGTGAATTTACTCAATGGCGGAGAAAGCTTCATCTGGAATGAACTGGGCTGTATCCACCACCTTCGGTAACCTTTTCCATTGCTAGGCACTGGTGTTTCCATAGCACCAATAAGGGACTGGGTCTAGCTGGACTCTACTTCCTTTGGATTCGTACAGAGGTGTCAGGCCTTGGAGCCTCCATGCATATTGTAACCTTTCTGTGATTTTATGATTCTAATCAATTCTCATAATTAAATGACCCATTTATTCTCATGGACCTGTTTGTTTACTCAGTAGTAGTGACATGGCTTACTTTAGTTAAACACTTCAGCAATAAGTTGACTGACCCTTTTGTTGCATATGGATTCTCGGCAAGGAACGATTGTGATGTTATGGAGTGTTAGGCACCTTGCTCCCATTCACACGTTTGTAGATAAATTGATGAAAATGTCATTAGATTAATTAAAGAACAAACTTCACTCTGGCAGATGATGCTGATATCCTATAGCACAGCTTGGAAAAAGGTCAATTTAAAGACATTCAAGTCTACAGTGATCTTAATTAGGACTAACATCACTGTGCTAACTGTGTCAACTGGCTACAGGGTTATCAAATCTAACTATCACAGTAAGACATAATCTCTCCTTTCTATTCATGCTCTATGAACAGTACGTTTCTAGGTTTATAAACTTTATTGAGTGATAAAGCCAAATATTCTAATACCCTTGGAGTCCAGAACATTTTTCAGCAATAATAGCGTTGGAAAAGAATATACAGTAAAACCGCACAGGAGGTTCATAAAAAAGTTGCTGAAAGAGACTGCCTTTCAATCTTTGCCACACATTGCCCTTGAGTGGTACCAGGAACTGATGACAGAAATGTAAATAGACGCAAGAACTGTGACAGTGTCCCAAATGTCCAAAGTTCCAACTGGATCAAGGCTTTCCTTTAAAATAAGAACAGGTGTGAATTCAGAGCTAAATCAATACTACTAATCACAAAATGCTGTGTTCTAGTTATTTCCACCAAAGCACATGCCCACGCCACCCTGCCCTAGCAACACACCCACTCCAATTATTGCCAACCGGTATATGTCACGATGCGTGCTGACAATGTCGGACCCCAAGTGCAGAGGAAAGACAGATTCCGGTTCCAGGCAGTGACCAGAGTTTATTCCAACAGAACGTCAGTGGCTCGGCTGAGCGACACTGCGAGATGTAACATTCTCAAAACTAGGATCCTGTGATTAACACTAAGCGGGCATCCACTTAAATAATACAAGTAACACAGAATCCGCGAGCCTCTCAACATAAAGTTAACAAATTCAAACAGAAAACATCAGGAGACTGCATTTCAAAGAGCAAGTCACTCTGGAAAAGACACAAGGAACTCTAAATGATTAACAGCTCTCATTAAACAACAATTAACTAATTCAGGTGCTCTAAAAGCCTTTGAGCCCAATGCTGTCCAGTTCCCTGCACAAGCCTAAGGAGATCATTACAGTATAATTGCAAATACAATTGGTAACTTCACAATGTCTAAGGCATTCATGAACAATACACATTTTGACTGAGTGAGTGCTACCAATTTAACCTAATCATTGGTCTCAGGAAGAAGAAGAAAGGAAGAGCAATCAGATGTGTAAGAATAAACAGATGAGAAGTTATTTTAGATTGCCAGTGTCTGAGTATCGACTTACATAGTTGACTATCCAATCTATATAAAAGCATCACACAATATGATGCACTTATACTAGTTGTGTGATTGCTCACTTTGCATTGCTGAGTAAGAATGAGCAAAGATAAATTGATTTACCTTCTGCAGAGCAAAGACAATCAAGGAATATTCCTTCACACAAAAGCTTAGTGTGAACACTTGTTCAGATAGTTGATATCTTACCCCAGGAAGAGGTGAAGCCACCAAGGACCAGGAACTGATTCAGAACCCAGTAGCTGGGTGTGATCCAGGAATGGAGATTGCAATGATGGTAATGAGGTATGGGTACTGACAGAGTCACTTCATCATTGCTTAATCAGTCCCCTGAGGGATTAGCTGATTTGTATGGTCAAAACATTGATATTTTCACTCACAACTTACTTCCCACTACATATCCTCTGGAACCATGTGCATCCATGGTCCAAGTAATCATGTTGGATTTTCTCTTTAATTGGTACTTGGCAGCAGTCTGAGCTGGCTCTCTAGCACTAGCAGGGTGGAAGGGCGTGCAACTGTGGAAAGGATCGTCCTCCTAGCAACCAAACACAGAAAGCAGATGTTAACGGCCAAGACGAGATTTTTGTTATAGAGCACCACTACTGTGAGGTACAGATACAATGAAAAACTTCCTTGCAGCAGCATCACAGGCACAGAGGTTCATTCAACACATTGAACATAAATTACTCATACATTAGACAAAACCGTGAAGAGAAAGGAAAACACTATGCAAAACAGAATCATGGGGCAAGATCACATGTCCATGAGGCAGTTCGTTGTGTTCCAGTGTTGAGGTAGAATTATGGTTATGGAGTGGGGTTCAAGAAACTGAAGGTTTTAGGAACGTAGCTGTTCCTGAATCTGGTGGTATGAGACTTCAGGCTTCTCTCCACCCTGCTTCAAATATTCTCGGTTAGGTCTACTATAGCTGAAATCCACAGTAACAGCCTGGGGTAATTCAGTAAGCAACGTTTAAGTTATTTATACATTCTATTGATATTCAAAATCAGCAAATCCCAGAATACAGACTCAAGTCGTGTGTTCATTTCCCCTTAAGAAAACAGATACATGGAAGATGAGCCAGTCTGCAGGTACGATTGAAACAAAGAACTCTTGGGCCCCAGCTACCAACTACACTCAGATCTTGCATAACACACCCACGCATAGTATTGATTCATTACAAAGTGGTTATTCAATTCTTCATTGAAAATTTTTTAAATGACAAAAATTAATTCTAAACAACACTTAAAACTTCGCAAGAGTTGCTGCCATTACAGTAAATAGTTAATCAACCAATGAGAGCTCTTTACATACGCTCTGAGCCTCTCAAAGCCAATCACGTATTAGTTCACACTCTGCCTTCCCCCGCGTGTGTAAACATTCTTGCTCCCTTGTCAACTTATTCCACATTTTTCACCCATTATGTCTGGAAAATGACCTGCAACTTCCAGTAAGGATTGTACATCTAAGATGTCTAGGAAAAGATGTCATGGATGTGCAACTGCATGTGATATGGAGTTTGGACACTGTTGAGAGTCAGGTTATTGTTAGTGCCTCTTTGAAGCTGGCTACATTAATGATCAGAACAATTATTAAAAATTGCAGACAAGATAAAAGCTCCCACAATGACTACCTCAAAGTTATCATCAATAAAGGTGACTCATTCAGGGAGCCATTTGCTTAAATAATGGAAAATATACTAAATATGTGGGTAGTTGACCAAACACAACAAAACATGCCCCTGAACAAGCTAATAATGGAAAAGGCAAGGAACACCTTCAATCATATTCAACAAGAAGAAGAAGATTCATTGGTAACATTCACAGACAGCAGAGGTTGGTTTGATAAATTTAAAGTATGCAGTAACCTCCATAGCATTCGTATCGCTAGTGAAGCAGCTAGTGCAGACATCAAGAGCCTTAATAACAAAGAGCTTCGAGAATTGGCAGAGCAATGCACCCTTGGTGAACCTGAGAACATGGATGGAGAAGAAGAAACACCAGCAAAGAACCTCACCACAAAATTACTCAGCACTAGCATCACCGCAACCACACGAATCGATAATGTCCTGACAAAGTAATAAGGCAAAGAGAGGTGTTCTCGACATGATTTCAGCCTACAGAGAATAGCTTCATGAGAGGAAACTTAAGGCAGTCAAATCTTGACACCTACTTGAAGAAGAAGCCAAGGTGCGAGGAAAACCGCCAGCCTGGTCCCTCCTGTAAGAGGTAACCACCACCCAGTTCCCTCCACTGCTGCTGGGATGTGTTGCTGCTCCACCGGAGTACAGGTCAGACCGATTTGCGTGTTTGTTACTCCACAAATTACTGTGTACATATAAAATAATATATCTTGGATTTGATTTTTTTTAATCAGACAATTGTGTCCATGTATGTAATGCTATAATGACCCTGCATAGCACTGATTTACATAGTGCTCCACCTCTGAGGAACACATCTCAGCATTAAGTAGGGACTGAGTGAATGGAAAATAAAATTGAAGACCTCAGAGCAAGGTTGCAGTACCAGATGTACTCCAAGAACTGCTGTGTACTTTGCTTCATGGAAACATGCTCACCTCTGCCATTTCAGCTGCAATGCTTCAGCCTGATGGCTTTCCTATTCAACGCAACAATAGGACAACCTCGCCTTTAAAGGTAGAGTATGGTTCTGTCTCAATCCTGCTCACCCAGCATCTAAGATCTAGCGGCTAAGCACCATCTATTTTATCTGCCAAGAGTTTTCTGCCATCGTCTGGTAGTGGTGTACATTCCACCTCAGACCAATGCAGGCAGGCGCTGGAGGAGCTGAGCACCACGATCAGCAGTCACAAAACTGTACACCCAGATGCCTTCCTATCATTGTGGAGGATTTTGACCAGACCATCTTGTAGAAGTCTCTGAACAACTTCCACCAACTTATCATCCGTGCGGTCAGAGGAGCCAACACACTTGACCAGTGTTAATTACTAGCAAGAATGCACACTGTGTTATCTCATACCCGTACTTTGGAAAATCTGATCACCTGGCTGTGCTTCTTCCCAGAGTAAAGCCAGAGACTAAAGACTGCAGCACTAGTGGTGAGGACCAAGAAGGTATGATCAAGGGAGGTGGACGAGTGCCCACAGGACTGCTTAAGTCAATGGAGTGGAGAATATTCAGGGATTCATCTTCGAATCTGAATGAATACACCACAGTTGTCACCGATTTCATCAAGATCTGTGTGCATGAGTGTGTGCCTTTGAGAATGTACTGAACATACCCAAACCAATAGCCATGGATAAACCAGGAGATTCATGGTCTGCCAAGGGGTAGACCTGTGGCATTCAAGATGGGTGATCCAGAATACACAAGAAAGCCAGGTGAGACCCACAGAAGGCTATTTTAATAGCAAAACAACAATCCCAATTAAAGTTAGAGATAGAATAGGATGCATGCCAGCTCTGGCAGCGTTTGCAGGCTATTAATTCTCACAAGGCAAAACCTAACATTATGAATGGCAGTGATGCTTCACTTCCAGATGAGTTCAACACCTTAGAAAAGGAAAATAAAGTTACACCTGTCCCAAACCTTGCATCATCTAGTGACCTTGTAATCTCTGTCCCAGAGGTCAACATCAGAAAATCTTCATGAGAGTGAACCTTTGCAACTATCGGGCCCTGATGATGTATCTTGTAGGGCACTGAAAACCAACCATCCGGCAGGAAATCTTCAGTATCTCACTGCTTTAGTCGAGTTTCTCACCTGTTTCAAAAGGGCCTCAATCATACCAGTGCCCATGAAGAGCAGGGTGAGCTGCCTCAATGACAATCGCCCAGCTGTACTCACATCTACTGTGAAGAAGTGCTTTGAGAGGTTGGTCATGGTCAGAATTAATTCCTGCCTAAGCAAGGACTTGGATTTGCTGAGATTTGTCTATCATTACAGTACATGTAATTTCATTGGCTCTCCACACAGCTTTGGATCACCTGGACAATAGCAATATCTTTGTCAGGCTGCTGTTTATTGATTACAGCTCCACATTCAACAGAATCACTCCATCAATTCAAATCAACAAGCTCTAAAACCTGGGCCTCCGTGCCTCCTTCTGCAACTAGATCCTTGACTTCATCACCGAGAGACCAGAATCTTGATGCCAAAGATGCTGGTAAATTTCTACCGATGTACCACGAAGAGTCTTCTAACCAGTTGCACCACCATCTGGTATGGAGGGGCGGGATCGGAAAATGGTGCAGAAATTTGTAAACTCAGCCAGCTCCATCATGGGCACTAGACCCCCAGCAATGAAGACACATTCAAAAAGCAATGCCTCAAGAAGGCAGCATCCATCATTAAGGACCCCCATTACCCAGGACATGACCTCTTCTCATTGCTACCATTAAGGATGAGGTACAGGATCCTGAAGACATGTTCAAAGTTCTTCCCCTCCACCATCAGAATTATGAAGGGACAGTAAATTCATGACCACTACATCACAATTTTTTAACTCTCCTTTGCACTAATTTAATTTCATTACTCCAGTGCTCTGATCTTGCACTGCCCATGATTGGCCAGACTGCGTCTGCGACACTTAGCAGCTTCTTGTGCTTGTGTGCATTGGAACTGCTGTAACAGATCATATTGCAACCTGCTGGGATACTTTCAACTGAGCCTCTGTTGAAGTTTGTTAGAGTATTTGTTGTTATGCTTCTTTAAGCTTATAAGAAAGTAAATCTTCATGATTCGGTCTTTCTGCTGGACCCTGGATAAGGCTTTCAAGATGGTAACATGCAGGAATTTGAAGCTGTGTACTCTCCCCACCTCTGGCTCATCAGTTGGAACTGTTTTGTGGTCTCTGGACTTTCTGTAGGCCATGTTTAGCTGTTGGCTTTATTTACATTGAGCTTGAGATGGCACACTACTCAACCTGATGCTCTATCTCTCTCCTATATGCTGATTCATCACCACCCAGCACTAGTTGTCAAATGGGAGGGGCATTGGGCTATATTACCTGAGAGAAGACTGTTAGCATTTTCAATCTCAGTAGTTTTTTGACTTTGGTGAAGATGGCACAGGTGAAGAACAGCAACAACTTGAGGGTAGCAAACAAAACAAAAAATTACTGTACTACTCATACTTCTACTCAGATATGATCATTGCAATCAATAGCCTATAAGTTCCCTTCTGGAGCTGAGCTGTTGAACCAGCCATCTGACCTGGCATTTCTGTGGTATGAATTGAAGACTCAAGGGTGCAGGACGGTTGCAGTGTGGCATGTATAGGCCGAGTTGAGGCGGCTTGGCCCAGGCACTGGAGCGGATAACCGGCCAATATTTTGCCATTGCTGGAGTGGACTTGGAGGTGATTCAATGCGGCAAAGAGAGCAGAGACAATGCGGAGTCAGGGCGGCGAGGCCCTGGCCCAGGCCCAAGAGCGAGGAAAGACTGAGGTTTGATTGATTTAAGTGCTGAGTCGAACAGGAAAGGTCAGATAAGGGCTGAGCTGAGGTGGATGGGCCCGTGCCCAAGAGTATATTGTCGTAGCAGAGCCTGTGTGAAAGTGAGGAGTGGCTGCAGGTTTGGACGATATGAGAACAAGGCCTGATTGAAAAGGTCACGGTGTTGGGGCCAGAGGCGAGGTTCGGCTCGCTGCTCTGTCAGGTTTACTCACCTCTCCGCTTAACTGAGGCTGTGGCCTGCAACTAATGGTCTCCTGAATCAGCTGCACTGATGACTGGTTTCGTGACTGCGGACTCACTTTCACAAATGTCAGTACTGAACATTATTTGCATACTTTTATTGTATGCACGATTTGTTTTTGCTCTGCGCACTGGGTGTATGACAATCTTTTTTAACAGGCTTTACATACTTTGATAATAAATATAGTTCGAATGTCCAAATATGCTTCTTATTTTACGACAAATAAAACGTTTCATTGCAGAGACAATTCACCTGATGTGGTAGCTGTTTGTGTTGCTGTATACCCTGAGATGCCTTATCAAGAAAGCTCACACTGCCATGTCAACAAGCTTGATGAAAACATTGATTGCCTTCCCAATATTGATTGATACTTTCACATTAAAAATAATAGGTTTGCTGCAGCAGAACATATAATTTTGAAATCGTGCCATGGCTGCTATCTTATTTGATAATTGTTCTGTAGTCTCCAGATTAAAGTTAATTACTGTCTCAGGATTTTTCTGCTTTCT
Organism: Hypanus sabinus; assembly: GCF_030144855.1. NCBI lineage: Eukaryota > Metazoa > Chordata > Chondrichthyes > Myliobatiformes > Dasyatidae > Hypanus > Hypanus sabinus. The sequence continues at coordinate 27,430,946 of NC_082720.1, forward strand.
CTTTGTGCAGTGTTTACCATAGCGACCTCTGAGGTGAATCCTTCGAGGAGTCAAAATATGAGCAAGGTCTCACGGTGAAATGAAACATCTGCTCAATGTTGCCCTTTCTCTGGGAGACTTCACAGCAGGAGGAAAAAGTGAAGAAACGTTAATTAAAAGAGATTGCTTATGCAGGATAGCATGTCACAACCAATATTTAGACCTGTTATGGAGAATGTTTAAACAAGGGGATAGTCATCAGTAAATGCAGAGATGTTTCAGAAATTCATTCACTGATGTGTTTGGATCAGTACAGGAGTACTCCCACACCAGACATGAGAGAACCTTATAGGTCAATTAACTTTCCCCGGCAGATTATTAGTAAATTCTGTCAGTACTCAGGATTGTGCTGTGAGGAGTCCATTTGGTTTGCTCCAGTGGCTATGATTTTGCAGACTTTTCTCAATGAAAAACTACAGAATAGAGGGTAACTATGGGAATGAAACGAGTTGGTTTCAAACCAGCACTGCACTCCCAGGAGTGAACAAAGACAGATTATACTACAACTAAGTGGGCTAATTTTTCAATAAATCTCCGAAAGTAGAATGAGAACTGACATGATTGATGCACATCATGCTTAGCGCACCATTGTGACATACACTGGGAAATGTCCAGACAAGTTTTTGGAATCATGTTTTTGGAACCAGAAATTGCTATTATTGCGCTTCACTCCAAGCCAAATGTGCTTTCAATCAAATGGAACTGTGCAGTTAATTATGTAGGCCATCCATTTTAAAATTGCAAATAGACCATTTTGAATACTGTTTAACAATAATAAATTGCAGGAAAAAGACATTGAAATTTTTTGTTTCTAAAGCAGAGATAAATTTATCCTAATTAGAACATAAAACCATAAGATATAGGAGCAGAATGGGGCCATTTGACCCATCAACGCTGCTCTGCCATTTCATCATGGCTGATCCATTTCCCTCTCAGCCCCAATCTCCTGTCTTCACCCTTTATCCATTCATGCAGTAACTAGGTAAAAGGAGCTTAGAAAAATAGAGGGCTAAGGGTAACCCTAGGTAATTTCTAAGGTAAGAACATGTTTGGCACAGCTTTGTGGGCCGAAGAGCCTGTATTGTGCTATAGAGTTTCTATGTTTCTATGATTCTTGATTAGTTACATTCAACCTCTGCCTTAAATATACCCAACAACTTGACCTCCACAGCTGGCTGTGGCAATAATTTCCACATATTCATTACTTACTGGCTAAAGAAATCCTGGAATCATTTTTATGAACCTCATTTGAATCCTTTTCAATGACAGCACATGCCTTCTTAGATAAGAGGCCCAAAACTCACAATACTCCAAGTGGGGCCTCACCAGTGTTTTATAAAGCCTCAACATTACATCCTTGCTTTAATATTCTACTCCTCTTGAAATGAATGCTAACATCACATTTGCCTTCTTCACCACCAACTCAACCTGCAAATTAACCCCTAGGGAATCCTGCAGGAGGACTCCCAAGTACCTTAGCACCTCAGGTTTTTGAAATTTCTCTCTATTTAGAAAATAGTCTACTCTTTTATTTCTTCTACTGAAGTGCATGACCATACTCTTCCCCACACCGTATTCCATCTGCTACTTTTTTGACCATTCTCCAAATCTGTCCAAGTCCTTCTATAGCCTCTCTGCTTCTTCAAAACTACCTGCCCCTCCACCTATCTTTGCACAGTCTGCAAACTTTGCCACAATGCCACCAATTCCATCATCCATTCTTGTACATATTTTATATTTGGAAAAGACAAAGACAAAATAAGTATCTGTGGAATTGGGACAATAGATGTAAGTGACCATGCACCTATATATTTATCTGTTGATTTTGACCTACAACCAAAGAATACTATTTGGAAACTAAATTCAAGTCTACTCAATGATCCCTACTTTAAGGAACAAATTAAAAATGAAATTGGCCTTTACTTAGAATTCAATAATAATGGAGTGGTTTCACTTCCCATTCTGTGGGATACTCTGAAGGTGGTCTTAAGAGGGAAAATTATAGCGATATTTTCATATAAGAAAAGGAATAAAACATTAGAGGAAGTACAACAAAAAATTCCATCATCCATGTCATTGGCAAAAAAAACATTAAAAGCAGTGGTCCCAACACAGATCCCTGTGGAACACCACTAGCCACTGGCAGCCAACCAGAAAAGGCTCCTTTAATTCCCTCTCTTTGCCACTTGCCAATCAGTCATCATTTTATCCATGCCAGTATCTTTTGTGTAATGCCATGGGCTCTTAACTTGTTAAGCAGCCTCATGTGTGGCACCTTGTCAGAGGACTTCTGAAAATCCAAGTACACAACAGCTGCCAATTCTCCCTTTTGCCTATCCTGCTTGTTATTTCTTCAAAGAATTCCAACAGATTTGTCAGGCAAGATTTTGCCTTCAGGAAACCACATTGATTCTAGCCTACTTTATCATGTGCCTCCAAATACCCTGAAACCACATTCTTAATAATCGACTCCAACATCTTCCTAATCATTGAGACCAGACTAACTGGTGGATAATTTCCTTTCTTCTGCCTCTCTCCCTTCTTGGAGTGAGGTTTGCAGCTTTTCATTTCTGGAACCACGATTCTTGAAAAATCATTACTAATGCCACCACAAACTCTTCAGCTACCACTTTCAGAACCCTGGGGTGCATAGCATCTAGCCCTGGTGACTTATCTACCTTCAGACCTTTCAGTTTCCAAGAACCTTCTCCCTAGTAATGGAAACTTCACACACTTTTGCCCCCTAATACTCTTGAACTTCCAGCATATTGTTAATGTCTTCCACGGTGGAGCCTGATAAAAAAATACTTATTCAGTTCATCCACCATCTCCTTGACCCCCATTACTAATCTCCAGCATCATTTTCCAGCTGTCTCATATCTATTCTCATTTCTTTTTCACACTTTATGTACCTGAAGAATCTTTTGGTACCTTTTATAATATTATTGGCTAGCTTACCTTTGTATTCCATCTCTTCCTACTTAATGACTTTTCAGTTGCCTTCTATTGTTTTTTAAAAGCTTCCCAATCTTCTAACTTCCTACTAATTTTTGCTCTATTATATGACCTCTCTTCGGATTTTAAGTTGACTTTGACTTCTCTTGTTAGCCATAGTTGTGCCATTTTGCCTTTAGAATAGTTCTTCCTCTTTGTGCTGTATATATCCTGTGCATTCTGAATTACTTCCAGAAATTCCACCCATTGCTGCTCTGCCATCATCCCTGCCAGTGTTCCTTTCCAATCAATTTTGGCCACCTTCTCTCTCATGCCTCTGTAATTCTCTTTACTCCACTGTAATACTGGTACATCTGACTTTAGCTTCTCCTTCTCAAATTGCAGGGTGAATTCTATCATATTATGATAACTTGTCTCTAAGAGTTCCTTTGCTTTAAGCTCTCTAATCAATTGGTACCCAATGCAGAATAACTGATGCCTTAGTGGGCTCAACCATGAACTGCTCTAAAAAGCTGTTTCATAGGCATTCTAGAAATTCCCCCTCTTAGGATCCAGCACCAACCTGATTTTCCCAGTCTATCTGCATATTGAAATCCCTCATGACTATTGTAACATTACCCTTTTGACATGCATTTTTTATCTTCCATTGTAATTTGTTGACCACATCTTTACTATTGTTTGGGGGGTCTGTATATAATTCTCATCAAGGTATTTTTAACCTTGCAGTTCCTTAGCTCTATTCACAATGATTCAACCCCTTCTGCCCCTATGTCACCTCGTTCTAATGATCTAATTCCTATTTTTATCTACAGAGCCAAGCCACCCCCTCTGCCTACTTATTACGATACACTATGTACCCTCAGACATTGAGCTCCCAGTTATAATCTTCTTTCAGTGATGCCAACAACATCATACCTGCCAGTCTGTAATTGGGCTACAAGTTCATCTACCTTATTCTGTATATTGTTCTCTTTTAAAAATAATACCTTCAGTCCTGTATTCATGCTTTTTGATTTCAGCCCACTTTTTACATTGCAACTCATCCTGCTGACTGCAATGTTGCCCTATCATCAGCCTCTCCTTGTTAGCAGTATCAATAAACACTGCCTCTGTTTGTAAACCAACTACCTTATCCTCAGCACTATCACTATGGTTCCCATCCCTCTGACAAATTAGCTTAAACCCTCCCGAACAGCTCTAGCAAACCTGCTCGCAAGGATACTGAACCCCCTCGGGTTAAGGTGTAACCCATCCCTTTTGTTCAGGTTGTACCTTCCCCAGAACAGATCCCAATGATTCATAAATCTGAACCCCTGTTCCCTGCACCATTTCTCAGCCATGCATTCACCTTCCAAATCTCCTTTTCTTACCTGCACTGGCATGTGACATACACAACAATCCAGAGATTACTACCCGGCATGTCCTGTTTGTCAACTTTCTACCTACGTCCCTAAAATCTCCCTTCAGGACCTCCTCACCTTTTCTATGTATGTTGTTGGTGCCAATATGCACCAAGACTTCTGGCTGCTCACCGTTCCCCTTTAGAATGCCGTGGACCTGATCCAAGATATCCCTGACCTTGACTCCTGGGAGACAACATACCATCTGTGTGTTTCTACGGTGCCCATAGAATCTCGTCTCTGCTCCTCTGACCATGGAATCTTCTAACACAACTGAGTTATCTGTTCCAAGAGGATGCAATGGTTCACTATATCAGTTGTGATACATTAACTTATTGATTTTATGAATGCCTCCAGTATATATGTTACTCATCCGTCCACTTAATAATTGGAGACTCCCTCTCCTCTGCCTTTTAATATCATCAACCCAAGTAAGTTCACAGAAGAACTGCTGAAGAATTATTTCCCTGTGTGCTTTTACAACTCATCTGCTGTTACCCTTTATCACCTCAATAACAGAGAAATAATAGCATGTTTTATAAGCTCCTGTAAAGATCAAAGTATTCACACTCTCTGTTGTGATTAGAAATCTACACATCCAAATACCACTCTGAAATCCCTTAAGCATTTAATCTGTGTTGCTCCTCAGGCCATCTGCTCTGCCTCGTACCAAGCCTCTGCTCAGTTTAAAGGACCTGACACCACAATAATGCGTCTGTATTTCAGATCTTAACCTTTGCACAAGCCTTATGGGAGCATTCCTTCAGCAAATAGATTGAGAAACTCAGCCCTGAGCAGGGTAATTGAGCCCTGGGGGTTTACAGAATAACTAAAACGTGCAAAAATGACAGTAATAATTTAGGAATATTATGTAGTATTATATATATATATTGATAAAGCAGATGAGCTTCATAAACATCTGCTCATTAATTGACAATACATTCAAACTATTGGACAGTGCATTAGTGGTGCAATATTGTAAAGCTGATACAGCAAAATATCGCTTCTTGGAAAGGAAATGTACTGGCTGATGAAAGCTCTGGCTAGAGTTTGAAAACTGCTGACAGAACACAAAAAGAATCAAGCATGTGTGTAGCTTAAAACTCACTGGACTGTGATTCTCCCAATTCTCTATTCACATTTCATTCCATTCTCTTACGTCCTATAGGCATCAGCTGAATTTACATCAGGTATTGAAAAGCTAGAACTGTCAGCACTGGAAAGGAAATTATTAGAAATGATGCTACATTGTTACTTTGACCTGTTAGTGTATACCAATCTTATCTAATGAACTTCAGGAAGATGCAGATTAAATTATTACCTTATGGTTAAAGAACAAGAAACCATTCAAGAGTATGCCAATATACAACTCAGAATTAAAAGAGTTTAACAGTGCAAGAATATAATATTTTATTCACACTATCTTTATGGACAGATAACATGGTAGAAATATATTGTAGATGTCAGTAATTGAACTGAACTTTATGTGTTGGTTTCAGAGCATATTTTTTTAAAATAAGAGCTTAGAATTTGTGATTAACGTTTACCATTTGTCCTTTGTTTCAGTGCAGTGTGAAACAAAAGCAACGATTTATTTGTACAATCTCAGATCTCTAATGCACTGGGCTTGAACTATTCTTTTGATTTACAGATGCTCTGAAAGCGTGCAAGTCTAAAAGTTAGCTTTAAATTCATTTGCACTTAAACAGTAAATGATATAGGACAACCTCTTCCAAGGCAATGTTTCAAATTATTGCTAACTTTGTTGAAGTTACATTAGGATTTTTTCATCAATGTACCTCATAATGTAGGAAGGGAAATGTCCAGTCATATCAGAGATTAACATAAGGATAGGAGCGCTACTTTCAGATCAAGGGACAAAGCTACTCCTAAGTTCAGCAGAGCTGTGCTCTACCATGCTATCAGGAAGGGAAAATATTCACAGAAAATTCACGGACATCTTTCTGACACCAGGGACACATGAGGCATGTGGCAAGGTATACAAACTGTAAGAGGTTACGAGTCCACCGTGCGTGTCAGTGACAGCACTGCTTCCTTTCCTGATAGGCTGAGTGCCTTTTATGCCCAATGAATGACGTGACATCGAGGAAAGCCCCCCACCCTGTCTGTCCGCAGCTGAGATGAGCAGGATCCTAGCCAGGGTAAACCTGAGTAAAGCTGCAGGAATGGTTAACGTTCCTGGTCTGGGATTGTGTGCCCAGCTAACAGTGGTCCTAACAAACATCATTAATATCTCTTTTCAGCAGCCCTCTGTCCCTGCAGGAATGGTTAACGTTCCTGGTCTGGGACTGCATGGCCCAGCTAGCAGAGGTCTTAACAGACATCTTTAATATCTCTTTGCAGCAGCCCTCTGTCCCTGCAGACTTCAAGGCAGACACTATCATTCTGAAGCTCAAGAGAACAATGCCAGCTGGCATAAATGATTACCGCCCAGTGGCAGTTACTTCAACAATCATGAAGTACTTTGTGTGGCTGGTAATAGATGGTGTAAAATCCCACCTTCCAGCTACATTGGACCATTTCTGGTTTGCCTACTACTCAAACCTGTCCACAGATGATGCCAGAGGCTCGGTATCCCAAGTAGAAAATTATGCTTCAAACACCAAGATGTTCGTCAACTTCAGCTCAGCATTTAGCACTGTCATCCCTCAGAGGCTGGTGGGTAAACTGTCCTCGTTGGGACTCAACACTCCTCTCTGTAACTGGATCCTGGTTACCTGACGGAAAGACCCCAGACCCCAGTTTAGTTAGCTCCGTCATGCTGAGCACTGCTGTGTGCTCAGTCACTGCGGACACATGACTGCACTGCCAGACCTAGCTCAAACCGTATCATCAAGTTCACTGACGATACAACAGTTTTTGGCCTCATCAGCAACAATAATGAGTCAGCATACAGAGAGGTTGGTCAGATGGCATGAGAGCAACAACCTGAGTCTCAATGTGGACAAGACAAAAGAGATGATTGTGGTCTTCAGGAAGGTGCAGGTAGACCAATCTCTACTGCACATCAATGGCTCACACATGGAGGGAGTGAAGAGCACAAAGTTCATGGTCTGCACATGATGGATAATCTAACCAGGACCCAAAACACCTTCCCATTAGCCAAGAAGGTTCAACAGCATCTAGTCTTTCTGGAAAGACTGAGACATGCAAGTCTCCTACTCCTGTTCTCACACCTTTCTATAGGAGCACCATCGAGAATGTCCTGTCAGGCTGTGTCATTGTGAGAATCGGAAGCTGCAAGGCATTGGACCACAAGACCCTGCAGAGGATAGAAAAAACAACTGGGAGTATCACTGTGCTCTCATCCCCTCCCCATTTGTGACATTTACCAGGAGCATTGTAGAGGAAGGGCTTGAAACATAATTGAGGATCCCTGCCATCCAAGCCATAATCTCTCTGACACATTACTGTCAAGAAGAAGGTACAGGATCATCAGAATTAGGTCTGCCAGACTGGGTAACAGCTTATTCCCTCAGGCTGGGAAACTAATGACTATCCTGCCACCACTGAGGTCTTATCACTAGGACAGAGAGCTGCTTACTATTTACTGTATTGTTTACTGTTTACTGTTTAACTGTGCTGCACACAACATGCATTTTGAATTATATTTTATTGCCTTATTTACGGTAATATTTTGGTTTATCTGCCATGGGTGATATATGTTTGTGGGTGCATTGTGATTTGGAGGAACATTGTTTCATTTGGTTGTATATATGTACAGTCCGATGACAATAAACTTGAACTTGGGAATGGATAGATTGGTTCAAGCTGACAGGAAGGCAACAGTAACTTAAATAACTATGATTTACAACAGTGGTGTGCAGAACATCTCTAAGTATACAACACACCAGACCTTGAAGTGATTGGGCTATAGAAAGAGAAGACCATGAATATACACTCAGTGGCCAGTTTATTAGGATGTATCTAATTAAGTGACCACTGCATGTATAATTTACCAATACACAAAAACGAAATAAACGAAATTTATGATTTTTCAGTGTTGGGAGCATGGGAAGATCCCTTCAGTTAGCTCAGTTTCCTTATTTCTACCATATTGCTGCAGGTTTCTGCTTCGGACTGGCTATTTTTGTAATCAGTGGTTCTTCCCACAGACTGAACTGACACAACTTCCTCATCAGTTAAATTAGCTAAGAATGCCAATTAAAAAACTTAAAATTCAATCAGAAAAATAAATCCCTTCACATATTTACAGATTATTTTTCATTCTATGTGCTTGTGACAATATTAAGTAAGCATCTCATTTTAAAAGACACGAGATACAAGTCTAAACAACAATCTCCTCCCAGATTTATTGTTTTGTGGTTTTTTTTCTTACCAATGAAAATAAAATTAGAAACCAGAGTCTTTCAAAACATTTAACATTTACTCTTTGCAGGGAAAAGCTTTATAGTTGACTTTTTTCCAGCCATAAAAGATTATTGCTGCAGAGTTAAAGCAAATGGAGAGATTGTGTTAATTGATCTTCTGAACTCACCAATAAATATAACAATTGGTCCTTGGCGGCAAAAAACAAAGGCTGCAACATGAGGTTGCTTAATTGTGCCATTCCTGGCAGTATTATTTCTAATTGACTTGTTTAGAAACCACCATAAAATTGCAACAACAATTTTATGGTGGAGAAATTTAGAAAAAAACACACTCAAGGTATTTTACCTAGAATTACTAGTTTAAAAATAATAAAAAGACCATTTTAACACTGTTAACTCCACTCCAAAGGAACTTGAAAATGTTATTACATCTGTTGTTGGCATTCATTTTTAAATTATACATTCTCTGTCTTGCATGGTAGTTTAATAACAAATATTCACTAGAAGGTCACAGACACCCAGAGCTGTATCAACTCTTCTTCCTTATATCATGCCTGCTGTAAAAATTTTCATTCTCAATATTCTTCTTCTGTAACTGTTATTTTTGATCCATTGATATGTTTTTGTACATAAGCGTCTTTGGATTGTCTTTTTTATCCTTTAATAATGGCTTCTCTTTTATCATTGATGACTGACCCCTAGATCACAGTATTGGAGGGAAATGAGGAATCGTTGTGTTCTGAGTTTCATGGAGAAATGGCTCACTCCAGACATGACAGCTATGTTGGCAAGACCCAAAGGCTTCTCAGTACACGAGAGATACTGAATTGCTGATTTGGAGAAGGCAAGAGGTAGGGGTAAGTGTTTCATGATTAATTCTTTGTGGTGCTTGAACATGGTGGTTTTGTTGTACACTTGCTCCCCTGACCTGAAACATCTAACAATTAAGTGCTGACCATTCAATTTACCAAGAGAGCTCTTCTCCGTGATCCTGACTGCAGTTTACATGTTACCAAAAGCCAATGTTAACCAGGCACTCGGGATATTAAATACTGCCATCACCAAACAAAAGCAGCCCACCATGACACATTTGAAATTATAGTTGGGGACTTCAATCAGGCTTGTTTGAAGGAATCTCTGCCTAATTATCATCAGCATATAACCTGCAGTTCCAGAGTTCCAACACACTCAACCACTGCTATATTTCAATAAGGTATGCCTACCGTTCCATGCCTGGACTGCATTTCATGAAGTCTGATCAGTTCTTCTTCCTGCATACAGGAGACGCTAAAGGACAAGGGTCCAGAATTAAGTACAACAAAGAGGTGGTCTTGGGAGGCAGAAAGTAGCTGTGAGATTGCTACAAATCAGTGGAAAGGACTGTGTTTAAGGACTCATTAGCAGATCTGAATGAGTACATTGCAATTGTCACAGAATTCATGAAAACAGTTGTAGATCATGTGTCCTCACAAAATCGTTCAAGGTCTTCCCAACCAGAATCCCTGGATGAACCATGAATGCTGCAATCTGCTGAGGACCAGATCAGAAGCATTTAGGTCTGGTAACCAAGGTACAAGACATCCAGGAATCATCTCTGGAAAACCATCTCGCATGCAAAATGGCAGATCCGGGCCAAACTTGAATCAATAAAGGATGCTGAACAGCTGTGGCAGAGCTAGAATACCGTTACCTCTTACAAAGTGAAACCAAGCAACATAGGTGACAATAAAGCTTCACTTGCAGATGAGCTCAATGCTTTCTATGCTCGCTTTGACCATCAAAAATGAAGGATCTTTCATGAACTCCCACAACCCCCAATGACCCTGTGATTTCAGTCCCTGAGGCCAATGTGAGAACATACTCATCGGGGTGAACTTGCAGAAAGCATCCAGCCCAGATGAGGTTCTTGATCAAGTACTAAACGTTTGTGCTGATAAACCAGCTGAAATGTTTGTTAATGTCTTTAACCTATTGCTTCAAGCAAGCTTCAATTATACTGGAATGTAAGTATAACATGGTAGCCTACCTCAAAGATTATGTCCAGTAGAACTTACATCCACTATGATGAAGTGTTTAGAGAAATTGGTGATGAGATATATCAACTCCTGCCCAAGCAGTGTCCACTCCAACTTACCTACTGGCACAACAGGTCAACAGTGGGTGCCATTTCATTGTCTCTTCACTCAACCCTGGAACATCCGGACAGTAAAGATGCATACATCAGGGTACTCTTTATCGACTACAGTTCAGCATTCAATACTATCATCCCATCAAAGCAAATCAGTAAGCTTCAAATCCTTGGCTTCAATGGCTCCTTGTGCATTTGGATCCTCGATTTCCTCACTTGCAGACCACAATCAGTTCTGATTAGCGACAACATCTCCTCAGCAATCTCCACCATGACAGGTGCACCTTAAGGCTGTGAGCTTAATTCCCTACTCTTCTCGCTTTACTCTTATTACTGTGAGGCTGAGCACAGCCTCATCTAATTCCTGAACCTTTGAAAGTGGTGCTTAGGAGGGTTAATGGCGCCTAATGACAGCTCCTTTGCTTGCATCTTCAGAAACTGCTCTATTTCCATCTTTAATATCTCTACTTTTCCTTTTCAGGGTTCTTTTGAAGACCCTGATCTGGAGTTACACGCTAACTATGGTTCTTTGCAAGAATGGGTCTCAGGGTTCCATAACTGGCTGTTGTTCAGCACACCAAAGGCTCGGCTTAAGAGTCCGGCTTGAATTCTGAAGCCTAGGATGTCACGGCTCTGGAATCAAGTGGATCAAGGATTGGTGTTACAACAGGAGACCAGTGTGTCATCGGAAGAGTCGGAATATCTGCTGTGTGCATGGAGACTTATTAAGGAGAGAGAGAACCTGCAGTATGTTGAATACCTGTGAAGTCTTTGGGGTAACTGCAAGTCTCTGCTATTGCTTTGCTCATGCTTGAGTGCTCAGTGGCAGAGCCAATGCTTGCTTTTTTTGCCGGTGGGGGGAGGGGGATCGTTGCTTGCTGCCACTTATGCGCGGGAGGGAGGGGAAGCTGGGGGTGACTTTGGGTTTCTAAAAATTAACTGTCATTCATTCTTTGGGGCACTCCTCTGTTTTCGTAGATGTTTACAAAATAAGAGCATTTCAGGATGTATATTCTATACATTTTTCTGACATTAACTTGTACCTTTGAACCTTTGAACTTGTCATCCATTCTCCTTGCAGTCAGTGCAAGGGTGCATTTAACCTGTCTCCATCTCCATGCCACCATTAAACAAAATTTCCATCACCTTCAGTGAGATTCCCATGCCAGACACATCTTCTTCTCTGCCTTTCAGCATTCTTGGTGGATCATTTCATCACCACCCCCCTGATTTGCTTCTCTGTCTCCAACATTCTGCACCAAAGCTGACAATGCAGCTTACACTGAGAAAATTGACACTGTAAGTCTGTTAACCCCATTATTTAAGGTCTCAAACTTCATTAAATTTTTGCAAACTGCCTTGGGTGACCCAAAGAACCACTTAATGTCAAAAATATGGAATGGAAAGATCTTTGGAACATATTGTATGTGCGTGGGTTGGGCCCTGCACATACCTAGCAGAGATTCCACTGAGCAGCACTCAAAATGTAATGCATCTCGCCAAATTTCCATGTGGGTCCTTTAAAATGCACACGTTGGTTGGAGATTAGGATGGAGGCAGTTGAAGATCTATGAATTAGTTCCAGAAAACAATTATGCCAAGCTAACATGAACTGGTTCATTTACCTATATTTTGTGTAACTTGATGCACAAATATACAATAAAGTACTTCTGTGATAAACCTCATTGTGACAGAAATTCAAGGTTCCGAAGAAACCACATGTACGTTTGTAATTTTGTCGTCTACTGTATTAGTGCTCCAGAGCAAAAGTGACTTCTGACACAACAGCAGCAAATGTTTCATTTTCCCGAGTTTAGAATGTTTTATGATGACATCCTCATCAGAAAAAAAATGATTCCATGTGGACATCTGAAAATCTAACTGCATAGGACTGAGTTGAAGGCAACCTGTTTCAGGTGGTTGAGGTGATGCAGATCCCATCATAACTTGTGGATTTTTAATTGCTGTTATCTCTACACTTTAAATTCATACTTAGAAAGGCAAATCAATGTACTTAAAAGGATCTATGTTAATTTTGTACAAAGCCTGACCCATGCACATATGCCTGGTCCCAGAAATCGTTCAACACTATATTTTTGGCTTTGAGTGGCATTGTGAGGTGAGGCCTCCGTCAGTCAGAGTTGGCCATGGGTACCACATCCTAGCTGTCTCAATGTGCAAGCTTGTCAGTACGATATGGAGAGCAAACTGTTTACACTGCAGCAAGCTCCCCCTCTCCACGCATCTGATGAACCCAAAGGAACGGCAGAGACCAATACCGTTTGGTACCAGCAGCATCGCAGGGGTTGCCAGCCAGCATTGAACTCCATGTAGGACTGCCTTAGGGACTCCAGCTCCAAATGTTTCCCTCGGGGTTTACTCCCAAAGCCTTCCCTATGAGTGAGTATAGCCGCAAGGCAGCAGAGGTTTGAGATCAGAGTTTTCCTTCTCCTAGATGAACTGCCAAGGAACTCTAATGAGCCACACTGTAGTTCACTCTATTTCTGAAAGCCGAATAAAAGTTTAAAGAACAATAATAGCAGGTTTCCCGATGTAAAGCCATGCTGAAATTAACATTGTTGGCATTAGTGCATCTTTCCACGTTAATAATGCTGCAAATTCCCTCAGTTCTGTGATCATCACAACCTACTTTCAATATCATAATACAAACAGACTCCATGTGTTACAGTGAGTATTGGTACAAAATGGTGCCGCAGTGCAAGAGGATAGGAGAATGCCCCCAGGAGAAGTGAGCTCTGGTTGTTTTATTTCCATCATATTGAACAGGCTGAAAAGCTGCACCTCAACACTTGAGCTCTTCCTGTATGCCTGCTCATTAATGCTAATATCTAATCACCCAATCACGTGGCAGCAACTCAATGCATAAAAGCATGCAGACATGGCTAAGAAGTTCAGTTGTTATTGACACCAAATATCGGATCTAGTTGACTTCGGCCTTCAAATAATTTGTTGGTGCCAGATGGGGTGGTTTGAGTATCTCAGAAACTCCTGGGATTTTCATGCACAAGAGTCTAAGAGTTTACAGAAAACATACAGTGAGCAGCAGTTCTGTGGGCAAAAACACCTTGTCAATGAGAGAGGTCAGAGGAGAATGTCCAGACTGGTTGAAGCTGACAGGAGAACAACAGTAACTCAAATAGCCATGCATTACAACAGTGGTGTGCAGGAGAGCACCTCTGAGTGCACAACATATCAAAACTTGAAGTAGGTGGGCTCCTGCAGCCAAAGACCACAAACATTATTGAGTAGGTTTACAGGTGTACATAATAAAGTGGCCACTGAGTGTAAGTTTTCATTACACCTGTGCATAGATGTGCTTCTGCATATGATGATAAATTCAGCTTTGGCCATGGTTATATAAATATGCCTTCCATTCCTTGAGTTCAGAGATCCTCACAGTAATTAACACAGTGAGCAAGCTGGCTATCACTGTTACCAGTATTGGTATTCCTGTGCTTATTGGCATGCATACAAGTATACAAACGTCACCTTGAGTTTCAAAGAGTAATGATGGTGAATATTCACAGTTTGTACCTCGTTCAGATGCCAACAGAATGGTGCAGCTTGCAAAGTTGGTAAAGCTGCTGCCTTACAACTCCAGCAGCTTGGGTTCAATTCTGTTGTCTTCTGTGTGGAGTTTGGACATTCTCATTGTTGCATGTGAATTGATTCAGGCTTTCTAGTTCCCTCCATCATCACAAAGATATGCAGGCTGGTGGGTTAAGTGCCAACTGTAAATGTGTAGGTAAGTGACAGAATCTTGGGGGTGGCAGGGAATTGATGGGAATATGAGAAAAGTAAAATGGGATGGGATTGGAGTGATTGATGGCTGGTGCAGAATTGGAGGATAAAGAATCTTGATGCCACGCCTCTATCTCAGCTATTATGTTTTGTGCACTGAGACAGCATTAATCATTGAGAGGAGCTGCTTTTAAACTCATACTGTACTGATTGTAAAACCACACAATTGATGGTACGTGAATAAAATTGGCAAGTGCACTCTTCCATGAATAAAGAACAAACATGCCTGAAAGAAATTAAATAAAACACATTGGGTCCTGCAACGGCAAAACATTGCTGTTTACATTTTGGATCCATTGACATGTGATGATGAAGTGCGTTGGAGTTAAAGTCACTTTGTGCTAGTCACCACTGTTGTGTAATTATCAACCATTGGGAAATTAGTTCCGGCACTTGTATCATATTTGACATTCACCCTATTTTAATTGACAGCTAACAATGAGAGAGGTCACACAGCACATACTATATGTACTTCCTCCTTCAGACAGCCTATGACTTTCATTGCTAAGAATGCCAGGAGCAAAGCCCGCTGGTGTTGGGAATGATATGACAAGTTGGGGTCACCATGAGGTTCAGAACACCCTATCGCCCTTAGTCACTCAGCTTTATTTTCAAATGGACAGCTTTATGCTTGTTAATTCACTGGAGGTCCTTTTACTGGGGACAGGCTTTCTTTTGAAGAATCAGTTCTGGGCAGTGTGATGTGATCATTGAGGCTTTTGCTTACAGATTGTCCTGGGGTCTCTAAATCACAGTGTGGATTGGCCCGGTTAATCTGATGGGGGAGGGAGGGGATACACCATTCTCCTGTGCACAGGCACACTGGAGAATGGATTATCCTCTTCCTCCCCCATGTTTTACCTCCCTCAATGGCAGGCTTCCCTTTGGTCAGAATGTGGCAGCTGCAAAATTCTTCATAAAGACTAAAAAGGGAAGCACAGAGGTGTCATCTCAATGTGAGTTGGTGCTTAAAATGTGACAGTGTTATTTTTCATGTACTTTGGCCAACTTAGCAAGTATTTTCAAGAAAAGGCAGTGGGCATTATCAATACAGGCAGCAAGTGTTTAATGAACCATTTTCTAGAGATGCAAAGATTTTGTTGTGGAATAACTTTGATGAATGTTCATTGCAGTGCATTAAGCTCTCTTACCTCATGCTGTACTTTATGTTCTTTTTCAATGCTTGGTGATTAATCAAAATACTTGTACATTTGTTATGCAATATACAACACTGAGATTCAACCTCTCCACAGATAGCCACAAAACAACGAACAGCATGGAACCCCTGTCAAAGGGAAACATCAACAACCCCACCCCCCCCACCATGCTAAAAGCTAATTGTGCCAACAGCAACAAGTTAGAACAAGCAAAAACACAGGAGATAAAAACACAACATCAAAAGAATCCATATTCAGTCAGCTCAGTGTTCATTATCCGCAGGCCGTCCCAATTCAAAGCTAACCAAGATAGAAAAATAGCAACTGAGCGACTGGGAACTACAGTCCAATCCATAAACCACAGATGCAGAACTTCAGAACCATCCTCGGACAGCATTGAGGGAGAGAGAGACCATTCGAATGCAGGGGGCTTCTCTCGGATGCAGTGGGTGTGAGGGACAGAGAGAGACCATCACCTTCCTCCGACAGCAGTGGGGGAGAGGATGGTAGATGGTGCTGAACATTTGCTCACCTTCTGCACTCGCCTCAATGTTTTCAATCTTCCTTGGCACTTAGATCGGCGAGAAATGGAGTTGATCATGGGCTCAGGTCCTGTCCCACCATTTCTTGGCCTCGAGGCCGCTCACCTCTCTGAACCTTCCTGGAAAGTGCAAACCGCCAGATCATTCGATCGCATGAAAACAGACCATCAAGCTATTGGTCAGAGGTTCCTGCAGTACCGGAACAACATATAAAAGAAAAAGAAGTGAAAGTAACGGTTTCACGGATCACCTGGAGAACATTGTCAGTGGTAGCGTTGATCACTGGCACCAACTTATTCTGGAACCAAATTACAAAGCTGCCCTTTCCTAGTAAATGGGTTGGATGACATAGTAAATATTTATTGCATTAAATGTCAGATTAGTACAATGGTTTCTTGAAAATTGATCTAACGAAAAAGGAAGACAGGAGAAAGTGCAGGTGCTGGAAATCTAGAGCAATGCATAAAATGCTGGAGGTGATCAGCAGATCCGGCAGTATTACACAGGGAAAGTCAATGTTTCGGGTTGAGACCCTTCACCAGTTTTAATGATTGGTCCCAACCTCAATGTTCAAAGTTCAAAGTACATTTATTAATTAGTACATATATATTAAAGTACATATGTATTACCTAGAAATACATTTTCTTACAGGTATTTATTGGAAAATTAAAAAATACAATTGAATTTATGAGAAACTAATTATAAGCGAAGACTGACAAACAACCAATATGCAAAAGTAAACGAACTATGAAAATTTAAAAAAGGATACTGAGAACATGAGGTATTGAGGCCCAGGTCTTAGAGCTAAGTAATGAGTTTTGAGGGGATGATAGTGTTGAGTACTGAGTTGCCATTAAGGAAGAGTCCCCTGATGCATGCACCTTCACTGTTCAAGTGTTGCAGAGCCGAGTGAGGAGTCAATGAAATGATACCGCTGTTGACCTGTTGTGGCGGTAGGCCAGTTGGAAAGCACCAGGTCACTCCTTAGGCAGGAGTTGATGTGCTTCATGACCAACCTCTCAAAGCACTTCCTCACAGTGAATGTACTGGATAAGGGTCATTAAGATAGGTTACCACATACTTCTTAGGCACCAGTATAATTGAAGCTTGCATAAGCAGGTGGATCGCTCAGTATGCCTAATTTTGAAGAGTTGAAGATGTCTGTCAACGTTCCAGTCACTTGTTAGTCCAGGTCTTCAAGGACTCAAGAGCCAGGAATTCTGTCTGGGCTTGACGCCTTCCATAGCTTCACCTTCCCAAAGGATGCTCTCATGTTGGTCATCGGGAGCTGTGGTGGTTCATGAAGATACCTTCCTGTTCTGTGAGCATAAAATGAACTGAGCTCATCTGGGAGTGAAAATTTGTTGTCGTTTATGTTGCTTGGTTCTGCTTTGTAGGAGGCGATAGCATGCAAGCCCTCTCACAGAGCATCCCTCCCTGATCACAAACACAAGAAAATCAGCAGATGCTGGAATTCCAAAGCTAAACACGCTGCCTTTCTGAGATACTACTCCTTAAAGACATCTTGGATACTGTGGAGGCTAGTACCCAAGATGGGGCTGACTAATTTTATAACTTTCTGTGGTTTCTTTCAATCCTGTGCAGTAGACCCCCATACAGGATAGTTTTGCAACCTGTCAGAATGCTCTCTTGAGCACATCTGTAGAATTTTTCAAGTGTTTTAGCTGTCAAACCAAATCTCCACAAACTCCTAATGAAGTATGGCCACTGTCTTGCCTTGTTTATAGCGGCATCAATATGCTGGGACCAGGTTAGATCCCCAGAGATCTTGACACCCAGGAACTTGAAATTGCTCACTCTCTCCACTGTTCAGAAAGGGTAGGACAAGGATCACAAACCAATATTCTAAGGATCCTTAGAGGATTGGTTCGTGATCCTTGTCCAACCCTTTCTGAAGACCACAATCAGCTCTTTGGTCTTACTGACATTGGGTACAAGATTGTTGCTGCAGCAGCACTCAACCAGCTGGTATATCATGCCCCTGTGCACCTTCTCATCTCCATCTAAGATTCTACCAACAATGTTTGTATCATCAGCAAATTTATAGATGGTATTTGAGCTATACCTAGCCACACAGTCATGGTTATAGAGGGAGTAGAACAGTGGGCTAAGCACACACCCCTGAGGTGCACCAGTGCTGGTCGTCAGTGAGGAGGAGGGATATTATCAATAATCCACACAGATTGTGGTCTTCCAGTTAGGAAGTCAAGGATCCAATTGCAGAGGAAGGTACAAAAGACCAGGTTTTGCAGCTTATCAATCAGGTCTGTGGGAATGATGGTACTATATCTGTTAAATGAGGGGTATAAATGAGGGGTCATAACTGTTCCTGAACCTGGTGGTATGGGTCCTAAGGCTCCTGTACCTTCTTCCTGATGGCAGCAGTGAGAAGAGAGCATGGCCTGGATGGTGGGGTCCCTAATGATGGATGTTGCTTTCCTGTGACTGTGTTCTGTATAAATGTGCTCAATGGTGGGAAGGGCTCAGTTGTATCCACTACTGTTTAGAGGATTTTTTGTTCAAGGGCATTGGTGTTTCCATACCAAACCATGATGCAATCTGTCAATATACTCTTCACCACACATCTACAGAAGTTTGTCAAAGTTTTAGATGACATGCTGACCCTTCACAAACTTCTAAGGATGCAGAAGCGCTGGCGTGCTCCCTTTGTAATGACACTTACATGTTGGGCTCAGGACAGATTCTCCAAAATAATAATACAGAGGAAATTAATACAGATGAACCCTCTCCATCTCTAATTCCTCTGATGAGGACTGGCACGTGGATGTCTAATTCTCTTCTTCTGAAATCAATAATTAGCTCCTTCATCTTGCTGACATTGAGTGAGAGGTTGTTGTGGCACCACTCAGCCAAATTTTCAATCTCTCTTCCATATGCTCAAAATTGAAAGTTCAAATTAAATTTATTATCAAAATATATATGGTTACCATATAGAACCCTAAGATTCAGAATCCTGTGGCATAACCATAGAATAATCCATAGAATAATATCCACAACAGATTCATTGAAAGACTGTACTAACTTGGGCATTCAACCTGTGTGCAAAAGACATACAACAGTGCAAATACAGAGAAAAAAAATAGTAATAATAATAAATAAATAAGCAATTACTGTCGAGAACTTGAGTTGAAGAGTCATTGAAAATAAGGTTGTAGGAACATTTCAATGATGGTGTAAGTGAAGTTGAGTGAAGTTATCCCCTTTGGTTCAATAGCCTGATGGTTGAGGGGTAATAGCTGTTCCTGAACCTGGTGATGTGAGTCCTGAGGCTCCTGCACCTTCTTCCTGAATGTAGCAGTGAGGAGCAAGCATGACCTGGGTGCTGGGGGTCCCTGATGATGGATACTGTTTTCCTGCGACAGCGTTTCATGTAGATGTGCTCAATGGTGGGAGGGCTTTAGCCATGGTGGACTGGGCTTCATCCACTACTTTTTGTAGGATTTCAGTTCAAGTGTATTGCTGTTCCTATGGCAGGCTGTGACGCAACCAGTCAGTGTACTCTCCACCACACGTCAATGGAAGTTTGTCAAAGTCGGTGATTCATCATCACCTTTGATTCAGCCCGCTACAGCAGTGTCATCAGCAAACTTGAATATGGCATTGGAGCTGCGTTTAGTTTCACAGTCATAGGTGTAAAGAGAGTTGAGTAGGGAGCTAAATGCTTGTGGTGCACTGATGCAGATGGAGGATGTGGGGGAGATGTTACCAGTCTGAACTGACTAGGGACTGCTAGTGAGGAAATTGATGATCCAATTGCAGAAGGAAGTATTGAGACCACAGTCTTGAAGCCTATTGATTAGTTTTGAGGGGATGATATTTTTAAATGCCAAACTGTAGCCGATAAAGAGAATCCTGATGTATGTATCCAAGCACTTCAATAAGTTTATGATGAAAGAGATGTTGCCACCTTTGCCCTTTCCTGATGCAGTCATCTGGTCCATCCAGTGGTTTGGGAAAACCTTGGGCTGGAGTGTTGTGTCCAGACTATGTGGGGGGGGGGGTGGGTTGGGGCGTAGTTGTGTGTGTGTGGTGAGCCATGTCTCAGTGAGAAAGAATGCAGCAATTTATCGTTTCCCTCTGATACAGAAATCTTGGTCTTAAGTCCTCTCTCTTGCTCTTCAGTGACTGTACATTAGCTAGGTGGACGTGGGGAGCAGTGCTCGTGTTCTCTGTCGCTTCAGCCTGGCCTGAAGTCCCCAGCAATGACCACACGTTCTAGAACTATGGCAGCCATCTGACCGGTTCCAGAGGCTATACCTGCATTCCAGAGAGTCAGGCCCATCGAGACTCATCAGGAGATCGTAAAGATTGCTAGTGCATTTAGAAAGAATTGAAAATGCTTTTCTTAAAGGGAAATTCCAGGCTGCAGATTACAGCAATAACTGTTCAGATGACCTATTTCCAGTAGAAATCTGACCTTATTGATAATACCTTTGTGATAACTGCACACTCTCACTGTGACTGTTGGATTTCCCCAGGGTTCTCCAGTCTATAGTGCTGGCAGGTTAAATGGTTACACTAGATGAGTGGTAGGAGTATTAGAAGGGTGGGCGAGTTTCGTGAGCAGTTACGATGAAAAAAGTGGAGGGATTGAACAAATGGCAAATGGCATTAACGGAAGTTTGAGAAATCAATGTTCAATGTTCCCCTCCTCCCCTTCTTACCCCATCCCTTATTTATTGATTTCCCCCCCTTCCCCCTTTTTTCTCTCTGCCCATCACTCTTTGCCTGTTCTCCATCTCCCTCTGTTGCTCCCCTCCCCCTTTCTTTCTCCCGAGGCCTCCCGTCCCATGATCCTTTCCCTTCTCCAGCTCTGTATCCCTTCCACCAATCACCTTTCCAGCTCTTAGCTTTATCCCTCCCTGCCCTGTCTTCTCCTATCATTTTGGATTTCCCCCTCCCCCCCCTCTACTTTCAAATCTCTTACTATCTTTCCTTTCAGTTAGTCCTGACGAAGGGTCTCGGCCCGAAACATCGACTGTACTTCTTCCTATAGATGCTGCCAGGCCTGCTGCGTTCCACCAGCATTTTGTGTGTGTTGCTTGAATTTCCAGCATCTGCAGATTTCCTTGTGTTTGTGTGGATATTTAGTCATCTTCCCCTCTGCCTAGTGTGGAGGTTTGAGCTCTGTTTGGGAATTGGAGAGGGCAGAACGTCAGCTGAGGAGTGCCGACTGGAGCTGGTGCAGAACACAGTGTGTGAGCTGTATGGTTAAAATAACTGTGTGTGTGTGTGTGTATGTGTGTGTGTGTGTGTGTGTTTGTTTGTTCCATTATCCACCTCCCTCCAGGTCTCCATGGTGACAGTAAAGTGTCAGTTAAAGGAACTCGGAAAATCAGGCTCTCAATCCTCCTCCATTTGTGGTTCATCAGGATGTTGGAGAGGTGAGAATGATGATAGAGAAGGTGACTAAACTGAACACAGTCTGCAGTCTCTCTCTGCTCCATGTCAGTCCTCGAACGTGTGCTGCTGCTGTATGTCTCCCATGGTCTATACTTTTCAGAGCACGTACTTTTCTCTGGTTAACAGCAGTTGTGTCCAGCTTTGCTATTTTTTCTCTATCTTAATTGTCTCATTATTTCTATTTTCAATCTTGCACATTCATGGTGATGCCCAATTTTCCAAACATTGTCTTATTTCCTGAACACACATTATTCATACCTCCTCATTAATATCAACACTGGAATGATTTAAAATCAAACTTCTATCAGCCAAACTGAAAATGTATAACTTCCTATCTATGGATAAATTAATTTTTCTACAATTTTTTATGACTGGGAAGAAGCTTTGGGGCACAAAATCAATGGAAATTATAATTTTGAAAATGCATTCCAATAATTACATTATGCAGCTAATCAATACAATACAAATGTAATACCCGAGGAAAGGTTTCACTGCTAATGTAATGGTTTCTCTGTAGCAGCAATGTTTGGGTTATGACTCAAGATAATGGGAGTTTGGAATTTGCAGCATCCCACGAGGGGAGTGGTTTTCTTTCTTGTGTGCTCGAGAGGGAGGGACTCACATGCTTTTGTTCGGGAGAAGATGGAGAGAGAAGATGCTGGAATAGAGAAGTCGTAGACTGCAGGGCTGAGCAGACTTGGAATAGAGTCAGGAGTCATCGATGCTGGGGGAAATCGATGGAGAACGAACAGACAGGAAATTGTGAGCTCCAATGTGCACATTAGAACGTTTCACTAAAATAGGCCCTTTTTCTTTTTGTTTTCTTTACTAACCCTATAGTCAAATTAAGAATTTTAAAGCATAATCATTTAATTGCATATTGTGTACTGATTTGTTTTTTCATGGTACTGATTTGTAACAGGGGAAACATCACACAGCATCCACGCAAATGAGATTTCTTAAGTTTGGCCAGGCCGGAGGGCTGTCTCCCCCTAGATCAACGCAGCTGGCCAAACCTGGATGTTACACAAATATTATAACAATATGTACAGTTTTAGCTATCTAACTGCACATCCAAGCCTTTGGAACAACACAAGAAAGCAAACATCAAGGAAGATGAGGTGCAGAAAGTTGAACAGCTGTAGTTCTATTTCAGTTTTCAGTGACTTTCCTGAAATATTAAGGAATTTGATGCACCACATTTAATAGACCTCATTTCACCAAGTTCCACCTAATATCAACAGCCTGACCAATACTTTAACAGTAGAATACCACAATATATATTTTTGCAGTTTTCAAAATAAAATTTCACCTCCGATATGTGGTTAACTTGAAGGAACTAAAGATTAATTCTTGTAAATCATCAGTCTGCAATTCACACAAATCTTGTCTGAAGTCTTTAAAATAGAAAATTCAAGTTGAATTGAGAGAAAAATAGAAAATAACAAAAGTAAGTTAGAATTTTTGCCTATATTGCATTGATCAGACTAATATTTCACTCTCTCTCTCACACACACACAAGGAAGCAGCAGCGTTTTCGTGCATTTAAATTCAGCTGTGAAATAGAACTGTTATGAAATAGTATTGGGCTCCATTATTATTAGATCTGATATTCTATTACAGCTCAGAGTGCCAGAGTTTGGAGTTCAAATCTAATGTCATCTATTAGGAATTTGTATGTCCTCCCCTTGAATGCAAGGGTTTTCTCTGGGTTTCCTCCCACAGTCCTAAGGCGCACCGGTTCGTAGGTTGAAATTGGTCATTGTAAATTGTCCTATGATTAGGCAAAGGTTAAAATGGGGGTTGCTGGGCGGAATGGTTCAAAGAGGCACAAGCGCTGATTCTGCACCGCATCTCAATAAAAACAAACAGAAAAAAATAAAGCCAGTAGGAGGAGCCATTTTACATGTCAAGTCATTTTCTGAACCTGGACAGTTTAGATATTATTAAGGTTTATATTATTACTTTACAATATTTTATTAGGTGGCTGCTACTATTTTAGGTTTGCTGGAATCAAGTGTTAGGTATGGTGATCATTTTGGTAGCAGTATGCATTCCACCTCAGGCCAATGTCAGTCAGGCTTTAGATGATCCGAGCAATGGGATCAACATGCACGAAACAGCGCACCCTAACGCTTTCACCATCGTTTTGGGAGATTTTAACCAAGCCAATCTGAAAAATCACTAAGCAATTACCATCAACAGATCACTTGAAATATCAGAGAAAACAGCACTCTGGACCATTGTTACACCACCATCAAGAATACCTACCGTGCTATTCCACGCCCTCACTTCAGATCACCTAACTATACTTCTACTCCCGTGGTACAGGCAGAGACTGAAGACTGCAGCACCAGCAGTGAGGACCACAAAGGTCTGGACAAGGGAAACACAGGAGCTACAGGACTGCTTTGAATCGGTGGACAGGACCGTATTCAGAGATTCATCTTCGAACCTGGATGAGTATGCTGCAGTTGTTACCGACTTCATTAAAACCTGTGTGGATGAGTGTGTGCCCAGAAAGACTTGCTGTGCATTCCCAAAACAAAAGCCATGGATGGACCAGGAGGCATGTCATCTGCTGAGGGCTAGATCTGTGGCATTCAAGTCTGGTGACCCAGGCTTGTACCAGAAAACCAGGAATGACTTGTGGAGGGCTACTTCAAGGGCAAAGAGACAATTTTGAACGTGGTTGGAGGTGACATCGGGTTCACAACAACTTTGACAGGGTTTGCAAGATATTACTTCCTACAAAGCAAAACCCAATAGCATGAATGGCTGCAATGCTTCACTATCAGATGAACTTCTGTGCCTGCTTTGAAAGGGAGAATATAACTGCAGCTGTGAAGATCCCTGCTGCACATGGTGACCCTGTGATCTCTGTCTCAGAGGCTGATGTTAGGCTGTCTTTAAAGAGAGTGAACCCGTGCAAGGCGGAAGGTCCCGATGGAGTACCTGGTAAGGCTCTGAAAACCTGCGTCAACCAGCTAGCAGGAGTATTCAAGGACATTTGAACCTCTCACTGCTACGGGTGGAAGTTCCCACTTGCTTCAAAAAGGCAATAATTATACCAGTGCTTAAGAAGAATAATGTGAGCTGCCTTAATAACTATTGCCCAGTTGCACTCACATCTACAGTGATGAAATGCTTTGAAAGGTTGGTCATGACCTGACTGAACTCCTGCCTCAGAAAGGACCCGGATCCATTGCAATTTGCCCATCACCACAATAGGTCAATGGCAGATGCAATCTCAGTGGCTCTTCACACAGCTTTAGACCACCTGGACAATACAAACACCTATGTCAGGATGTTGTTCACCAACTATAGCTCAGCATTTAATAGCATCATCCCTACAATCCCAATGGAGAAGTTGCTGAACCTGGGCCTCCGTACCTCCTTCTGCAATTGGATCCTCAACTTCCTAATTGGAAGACCACGATCTGCGCAATTCGTGATAACCTCTCCTCCTCACTGACAATCAACACTGGTGCACCTCAGGGGTGTGTGCTTAGCCCACTGCTCTACTCTCTCTATACCCATGACTGTATGGCTAGGCATAGCTCACATCCCATCTATAAATTTGCTAATGATACAAGTGTTGTTGGTAGAAACTCAGATGGAGATGAGAGGGTGTACAGGAGTGAGATATACCAACTAGTGGAGTGATGTCACAGCAACAACCTTGCACTCAACATCAGTAAGATGAAAGAGCTGGCTGTGAACTTCAGGAAGGGTACCAATCCTCATAGAGGGATCAGACGTGGAGAGAGAGAGCAGTTTCAAGTTCCTGGGTGTCATTATCTCTGAGGACCTAACCTCATCACAACATATTGATGCAGATATAAAGACGGGAAGACAGCAGCTATACTTTATTACGAGTTTGAAGAGATTTGGTATCATAAAAAAAACTTCTATAGTTGTACCATGGAGAGCATTCTGACAGGCTGCATCAATGTCTGGTATGCGGGGGGCGGGGGGGGGGGTGGCTACTGCACAGGACCGAAAGAAGCTGCAGAGGGTTGTAAATTTAGTCAGCTCCATCTTGGGTACTAGCCTACAAAGTACATTAGAACTAGCATAGCAGCGTCCATTATTAAGGACGCCCAGCACCCAGGGCATGCCCTATTCTCATCATTACCATCAAGCAGGAGGTACAGAAGCCTGAAGGCACACACTCAGCGATTCAGGAACAGCTTCTTCCCCTCTGCCATCCGATTTCTATATCGACATTGAACCCATGAACTCTACCTCACTTTTAAAATATATATTATTTGTTCTTTTGCATCATTTTTAATCTATTCAATATACATATACTGTATTTGATTTACTTATTTATTTATTATTTATGTACTTCTTTTCTTCTATATTATGTATTATATTGAAATGTTACTGCTAAGCTAACAAATTTCAGGACACATGCCAGTGATAATAAACCTGATTCTGATTCTGCTAGGTCAGTTCGAAGGCTTGATAGTTAGAAGCTTCAGGGATGAGTGGCACAAAGACAAACATTTTCTTCTTGATCTGGACCATTTGAACCCATTCAGAATCATCATTTGCAGTATTCAGCAGATCATGCTTTGTTACGTTTGCAAGCCTATTTGGAGACTTAACTTAACTTCTCTTTTTGCTCTTCCTACAGCAAGAGACATGGCCATTCCCTTAGGCTTTCTTGGCAAAATATCTTTGATCTGGGTCACAGATCTTGACCTGTGTAGATAGGGTTAGCATGGGACACTTTCCAACCACGTGAAGGATCAGTTCCTGGATATGGATATGTTTAAAAAGGCTATCTCACAATCTCAGTGTTAGATGCAATCCAGTGCTACACAGAAGGCAGTGGGAAAGAGAAAAATTGCTTCACTCACAATCTAAAAGTGACATTATTTCAAAAAGCACACACACTTATGACTGGTAAGCAAAGAAATCAGAGACAATTTTAACCAGGTTGAAGTGCTAATTGTTATGTTTTATAGCTCCAAAACATAAAACTAATTGAAAGAAAAACAAAGAAGCACGGAAACGTGTGTAAACTTTGTTTTTTTCCTTTTGCAAGATGCACACATATAACGTGATGTGGTGGTCTAATGACGTATGCCATTCACATACTTTTACATATAAACTGCAGTGCATTTTGTTAGCAACAAACAATGTTTAATAAAACGGAGTATTTATAATATCGTTCAAATATTAAATACGCAACTCTCTTCTACTGTATCAAATCCCACTCAATATAGAATGCACCTCAACTATATACATAGTATATATAATACAGCTAAGATGCAGACAGCCACAGCATAATCAATTTAAAATTATCCCATTCAGGCCTAATGTTTTTATCGCTGTGGAGGCTTTCTTAATCTTGTGGGATATTGTCCTTTCCTTACAAGGGGGAGTCATTCTGCATGGCAGGAGAGACTTGCGGCTGTTAATAATCTCAGGTTCTGGGGCTTCTTCCAGACTCAAGGCCCTTCTGTCAACTTGTGCATAGTTTTTCTCTGTAGCGGTAAGGGAACATGATGCAAAGGCTATAGGATGTTCATTTACATCACTCATAACATGTGACATGATTGCACTTGTCCCATAGGGCGTGGCATCACAGGCAAGCTTTACGGGATGATGTTGATTATAACGTGTGAGAACAGTGTCTGATGTCACTATTTCCTTTGTCTTCTAGAAAGCCACCTCACACTGCTTTATCCATTGCCATTTCTTCCTGATCTGTAGTAATGAATTCAAGGAGAGGAGCATAGTGGCCTGGTTTGGCAGGAACCTATTATAGTAATTGACAATTTCTAAAAAGGACCATACTGGAGTATAAAAGTTACATTGTTTGCTGTGTAACCAAAACTATGTAGTCAGCTTTGATGTAGATTATGTAGTCTGAGTTTGCTATTTGCTACGCATGTATCCAATTTAGTAGGAGAATGAAATCTCAAGAATGTAGAAGGCAATGGTGTGTTAATGAGAGGTAGCTAAGAGATGTAGATTAGAACATGATTAAGCCAATGGGTAGAAACAATAGTGGCGGATGTACGTGTGATACGCAACTATAGACCGATTGCACATGCTAATGCAACTAAACCAGGAGATTGCTATAAAAAATGCTATGTACAAGGATTGGTGGGCAATCAGCGACTAGCTCAATGACTGTCTCAGCTTTGATTTGCAAATTAAAGTTTAATACTTCTTGAAGAATGTTCTGCGTCTCCTGGTCGTTTGTGGGGCATGAGAAACCATGACAAAATTGACAACCATGGCAGGACTGGAAAGAGATCCACGGAAAGGGAACGACAGATTGGGGTCGCTTCCCAGTCCTCTAGGGACCCCCACAAGGCTAACAGAATTAAGGGTGCACCCAAACGAAAGGTAAGCGCTTTTTGCGACAATTTGGACTGTTGGTTTTGGGGAGGTCTTGGAGTCTCAGAAGTGTGGAACCACTGCCGAAGGGTCTCTCCAGTCCAAAGAATCTGGCAGAATTGGGGGTTAACAGGAGGCTCAGAGGATTGATCAAGAACTCTGCAGTGAGGGTAAGTACAAATAAGCTAATAAGAAGTTAAGTGAAGAAAAATTCCACGTGGTGTTGGTAAGTCCCTGTGGATACCGCTTCGTATGAAACGAAGGTCTGAACTGGCAGGGAAAGGGAAAATAGAGAAAATCCCTGTGGATACCGCTTCGTATGAAACGAAGGTCCGAACGGGCAGGGAAAGGGAAAATAGAGAAAATCCCTGTGGATACCGCTTCGTATGAAACGAAGGTCTGAACGGGCAGGGAAAGGAAAAATAGAGAAAATCCTCGTGGATACCGCCTTAAGAGATAAGGGTCTGAATAGACGAGGTGCAAAGAGAAAGTTCTCTGGATACCGCTCTGAATAGAGGTCTGTACGGGCAGAACAGAATAGGAAACAAGGACAGTCCAATATATAGTTTAAAGCGCTGGTAGATAGACGATAGACTAGGCATAGAATTAGAGTAAATAATATTATCCAGTAACAGAACTGTGAATCTCTGAAATACCTTAAAAAGAGAGAACAACATGACAGGTAAAGGAATGGCAGTAGAGAAATCACAAAAATCACAAAAACTTCAGAAAAATGGGAAAAAAGAACCAAAAACCTGGTCACAAAATGGCCAAGAGAAGGAATGTTTGATGTAAGCTTGTGCGAAGAAATGGAGGCACTAATTAAAAATTACAAACCAAAAGATAAATCTAAGAAAAGAGGGCAAAAAAGAGAATGAGAAATGGAAGTGCTAAAACTCTTCAGAACGGAGGGAGAAAGGCTGAGGTGGACAGGTAGAATATTGATTACAAGCGAGGAAGACACTAAGGTGCTGGAGAAACAGCCTGTTAGAGAGAGAGGAGGGTACGGTGAGAAACTGGCTTCAGCTCCGTACCCGGATGCGAAAGAAACAGAAAAGCCCCCTCCCTATAATGAGGAAGGAACCCCTAAGCAGTGCCCCCTGCTGACGGGAACAGTAAACATGCAGGGAGAAGTACAAGTTTGGGATAATGAAGGAAAAAGACAATATGAGAAGGAAAAAGCAGTAATATGGAAGGAGATACAGGCAGAAAGGATAAAGGTGGAACAGGCACAGAGAGAAATGAAAGAAGAGATTGAACGGATGAAATACTTGAGAGAGGAAAAGGAGTATGAGGAGTATTGGTTATACCATAGAAATAAACAGACTAGAAAAGAAAGTGGCTCATCAGGGCAGGAAGAGATGAGGCATTCAAGAGGAAGTGGAAAAAAGATAGGAGATGAGAGTCTTGGAGAAACACGAGAGAAGGGAGTCAAGCACGAGTAAGGATCATGAGGAGTCCCTGCCACAGGTGTACAGACACGGGCAGGAAGAAAGAGAAGGTGACTCATTGGAGGAGCAAGAGTTAAGTGGAGAGACAGAGGATGCGAGAATTTGTGGGGAAGAGGTAGGAGGCAGAAGCCTAGAAGAGCAGAAGGAGGCGGTAGGGAAGCGACTTGCGGAAGTAGAGAGCGAGCTAGATAAGTTACTGAGAGGGGGTTGCCAGAGGAGATGCGAAAAATACTCCAGAGGCCAACCAAGTATTGAATCAGGAAAGGAAGGACTCCACAGGGAGACCGAGGGAAGAAGAGGACCCTGGAGAAATTTGTGAGGGAGGCAGTAAAGACATACCCTGAGACAGATGGGGAGTCAGGTGAGGAGGAGAGCCAGGGCAGGTGGGAAGAAGGAGGAAGAATGATGCCGTTGTTAGTTAAGGGATCAGGACAAGTACAGTACATCCCTTGGGGATCCCAGGACCTAGAAGGGCTGAAAAACACTCTGCCTAATCTACATGGAGCAGGAAAATGGATTACAGCCTTTGAAGAAGAAACGGCGGGACGATTATTGGCTATGGGAGATTTGAAGTCACTATTGATAAGGTTGATGGGAACCTCCAAATTTAACGAACTAATGGAAATGGCTGGCATAGTAAACTCGAATGACCCGAGAACTGATGGAGACGGGGTTGACAGAGTGAGGCAGAGGGTATGGCGGGCCCTCAGGAAGCTTTATCCACCCAAAGTGGACCCCATAGCCTTAAAGGGGGATCCACTGGGAGACACTGAAAACCCAGCAGCCTACGTAGAAAACCAGTTGAAAAGGTGTTGACTGGGGACTGAGCAAGAGGGGGAAAATAGTTTATTTATCACCACACTGTTCCGACATAGCATTTTGGATGCAATGCCTCCGCAAGTAAAATCCAAAATGGAGGAAGTGGTTGGGCTGACGTCAATGATCCCACAAGAATTTAAAGACCACATAGTCCATGCGGTTGAGAAATACCGGAAAGACAAACGAAGTTTGGCTGAGCAGCAGGAAGAGGTGCAAAGAAAGTTAATACAAATGCAGCTCGAAGAACTCAAAAAGAAGGAAAAAGATGCTGCCAGCAACCACCGGTCCGAGTACAGCCATCGAACTGGACAAAGCACTGCTATATGGAGGGACCGATCATACTGTAAGACAAGGGCCGGAAAACCCCATGCCAATAATCAACATCTTTGGAGGAGCATTCCCACAAATGCCCTATCAGGAACAGACTAAATTCAAACAGCCCAGACAGGACTGGAAGTCCCAAGGAGGGTGACAGATGAGCGATGGGCAGATGGGACCAGTGAATAAACGGGGAAAGAGAGGTAGAGAGATTGTTCTGGGGATGTAATCAGCCAGGTCATATGAGAAGAGATTGTCCGTTTACCCCTTGGCCGGTCATACACCAACAGGAACTGATAAGAAGGGAACTAAAGTCTAGCCAAAGACCAGCCCCCACAGGCCCAAGCAGACCTGTGAACCCCTATGCGAGTTATTAGGGGTGCCCGGAGAACTCAAGTGGGAAGGGACATTACCCAATGATAACAAGGGAGGCAGATGAGGAACCCATTGTTCAGGTTATGTTAGAAGGGCAACTGACACCAATGATGATAGATACTGGAGCCACGTACACTTGTGTACAGCCACAGTATGCCCTTCACCTTCCCATGTCAGGAAAGTTTATTAAGATGGTAGGGTTCTCAGGGAAAACACAGTTGACACAGTGCACGCCTCCAGTGTAGTTGAGAATGGGAAATAAAGGAATTGTTTTGCCGCTGCTAGTATTTAAAGGAACTCTGATTAATTTGTTAGGCAGAGATGCCTTATTTAAACTGTAATTAAAATTAGAATGCACCAGAAATGGGCTGAGTGTGGAAAGAGCAGGGGCTCAATTGATAGTGCGAGAAGACAAGAAGGCTAATGTCATTTGGATAGGAGACATCGCAGATCAGATTCAGGAAACCTGGGAGAAATGGAAAAAGGGCGTGCAGGCTATATTACCCAGGGCTGTAATGCCCAAATCTGAGCTACATTGTACAGTGATTTTTGACGAGACTCAGAACAGGGAGTTAGAGGAGAGATGGCACCTGGAGGCATGTACCCCAAAGCACCTGGAAGGGGAGGCTGTGATAATTGGAAAGCAAGGGGCAGCTTTACAAGTTAAGTGGAACACCTTTTTAGGAAAATGGTACAGGATACCGGAGGCTGCACCCCACGTAACATTGTTGGTAAACAAATGATATCAGTCTAAAGACTCAGGACCCTTAGTTAAGAGTGCTGAAACCGTAACAGTGTGGAGGAAAATCACGCCAGAGGTGTGGATATCAGAAGACAACAATTGCATTAAAATAATGGTAAGTGTAGATATTGTAGGGACAGTGAAAGAGGTCAAAATAACTCCCCAACCACACATGCCATTGCTGGGAAAGGAAAGAGGCCAGCAGAAAGATAGAAGGTTAGATGAGTTGCCATCTATTCTGTGGTCACAGCATGACATGGACGTAGGGAAAATAAAAACAGTTAGTCAGGTGGAAATAAGGCTGAAAAAAGGAGCAATTCCACCCAGGAGACCACAATACCCTCTAAGACCAGAAGCAGAAGAGGGAATAGCATCGACAGTGCAGGGATTGCTTGAAATAGGAGTGCTTAGAAGAATAAACAGTCCATGCAATACCCCGTTGCTGCCGGTCTTAAAAGCAGATAAATCTAAGTGGAGATTGGTGCATGATTTGCAAGCAGTAAATGATGTGGTAGAGGACTGGCCAGCGGTAGTCTCCAACCCACGCACACTTTTGACTGATGTTCCACCAGAAGCAAGTTACTTTTCAGTGATTGATTTGTGTTTGACTTTCTTCAGCATTCCTCTGGCCGACCAGTGTCAGTATCTGTTTGCATTTACTTACAGAGGTGCTCAGAATACCTATACCAGAATGCCGCAAGGGTTTAGACATTCATCACATGTTTTTAATCAGGTGTTGAAGGCAGACCTAGAGGGCATACCATTGGAAAGTACATTGTTACAGTATGAGGATGACCTGTTGATTTGCTCCCACAGTAAGGAACAGTGTGAGCAGGACACTATAACTCTGTTAGAGAAGCTGGCGCACGGAGGACATAAAGTATCCAAGAAGAAACTGCAATTTTGCACGCAGCAAGTGGAATACTTAGGCAGGGTAATATCCAAGGGAGTGAAGGCGATAGCACCAGATCAGATTCAGGCAATAACTAAGGCCCCAAAACCGCAGACTGTAGGGCAGATGATGATGTTTTTGGGAATGGCAGGGTACAGCTCAGATTGGATAGGAGAATATGCTGAGATTGTGGCACCTTTGAGAAAGATAATGAAAGAAGCAGGACATACAAATTTGAAGAACGGCTTACAGTGGAATGAAGAGGCGGAGATAGCTTTCAATACTATTAAGCAGGAATTGCAGTCAGCACCAGCATTAGCTTTGCCTGACTACGAGAAGGTTTTTCATTTGTATGTATCAAACCGACAGGAGGGTTATGTCACAATGGTTCTAACACAAGAGACAGGCACAGGAAAAGGAAAGCAGCCAATAGCATACTACAGTACGAGACTAGATGAGGTGGCTCAGGGGTATCCACCCTGTTATCAGGGATTGGCGGCGCTGTACTATGCATATGAAAAGGCATCATCTGTAACCCTGGGCTATCCTGTGACTCTGTACACACACCACAAAGTAGCAGAATTGCTGGAAAGAGGGAAATTTGTTCTGACGCCAGCCAGGATAGCAGCGTATCAGATGCTATTGACATTTCCAGACATAACTATACAGAGATGCACTACCAGTAATATAGCTGATTTTGTCCCTTTGGGCTATGAAGGAGAACCACATGATTGTGTAGGGAAGACGATGGCATTTGCCAAATTGAGAACAGATTTCTGGTCAGAACCACTAGAGGATACAGATAAAAAGGTTCTGTTCGTAGATGGCTCTTGTTATAGGGATTATGATGGAAATCATGCAGGGTTCTCAGTCGTGCAGCAGGATCAGTCGAGCTATAAGATTATTAGGATGGAGTCCTGTCCCCAACCGTGTTCTGCCCAACTAGCGGAAATCAAAGCCCTGACAGCTGTGTGTGAAGTGATGGAAGGTGAGAAAGTAGACATCTATACTGATTCGGCATATGCTCATGGAGTATGCCATTTGTTCGGGGCAGTGTGGAAACAGACAGGTTTTTTTAAAAAAAGCAGTGGAGATCCCATACAACATTGTCAGTAAATTCTAGACTTAATAAAAACCATAATGAAACCTAAAGCATTGGCTATAGTAAAATTCCAGGCAGATAAAAAGGGAAATGATGTAATAACAAAGGGAAATCAAGCTGCAGACGAGGCAGCCAGAAAAGCATCTGGATGTACATCAGCTGTCATTACCCCCCAGATAAGCATAGCTCCAAAACCTGAGGTAGAGGATCTAATTGAAATACAAGGTAAGGCAACTTTAGCAGAACAGACAATGTGGAGACGAAGGGGGGTCAAGCAGAACCCGGAAGGCTTGTGGAGCATGGAAAACGGTTTGTTGGTAGCGCCCACCCCTCTACTGACGATTCTGATTTCAGAACCGCATGGGATTGACCATTGTGCAAGGGGGGAAGTGATAAAGAAAATAAAGAAGGATGGGTTTTGGTCACCTTATTTACAGGCTTCAGTGGACTTTGTCTTGTCACAGTGTGAGGTATGTGCACAGAATGCAGGGTTCGGACATCAGTTATTTGACTGGTTAGAAAGTAGACTCGGAGGATGGGGAGCATGGCTGACTAAAATGGCAATAACTGTCAGTATTGTATTGTTGAGCTGTGCACTTGTGCTGTGCTGTTTTCTTCCTTGTCCAAGTCTCTTGTAGTGCGTGCTGCAGCCAAACAATTTCCGATGCTCATGGCAATTACTGAAGCAAGCTTAGTGGAGAAAGAAACACCGAAAATGTATTGTTACAGCCTACAACACCTGCAGGATGAACAAGAGCAAAACGACAGTGTGGGAGTAGAATGTAAGGGCTTCTGAGTTTTTTTCCCTGTCTCAGGTACAAAGGGACAGGTTTTTGGCTCAGCGGCCCAGGGTAACAGAGAGAGAATACTTTGAGGTCTTGGCACAGAAAATTATCGTTTAACCCGAGATTTGGGAATAAGTGCTTGAGTTTATTGGGGCTTTTGTGCGCGGACTGTTAGTCTTCTTTCTCTGTGTGAGACCCCATGGATCTCAAAGGGGAGATATATTGGAGTATAAAAGTTGCATTGTTTGCTGTGTAACCAAAACTATGTAGTCAGCTTTGATGTAGATTATGTAGTCTGAGTTTGCTATTTGCTACGCATGTATCCAATTTAGTAGGAGAATGAAATCTTAAGAATGTAGAAGACAATGGTGTGTTAATAAGTGGTAGCTAAGAGATGTGGATTAGAACATGATTAAGTCAATAGGTAGAAACAATAGTGGCGGATGTACTTGTGATACGCAACTATAGACCGATTGGATATGCTAATACAACTAAACCAGGAGATTGCTATAAAAAATGCTATGTACAAGGATTGGTGGGCAATCAGCGACTAGCTCAATGACTGTCTCAGCTTTGATTTGCAAATTAAAGTTTAATACTTCTTGAAGAATCTTCTGCATCTCCTGGTCATTTGTGGGGCACGAGAAGCAATGACAACTACAACTAGGATATATCCTTTAGCCTTGGGGCATCCACCAGCACACTTGTAATAACCATGTGACCACAGTAAGTTATCATTTGTTTAAAAATTCATGCTTATTGCATTATTCTCTGAGCACTTTATCTCCTAATCCTTTCATTGAGTCTTGAGATTTTTGTAGATGTTCCTAGTCATCCTCACTAGTTACAATGATGTCATCCAGGTAACACTGAGTTCCTGGGCAGCCTTGCAACTCCTGGTCCACAGCTTTCTGCCAGAGTGCAGGTGCAAATACTACTCCAAAAATAGCCTATTGTAGCAATAAAGCCCTTTCTGAGTGTTTATGGTGAGAAATATTTTAGACCCTTCTTCCATCTCCATCTGTAGGTGAGCCTCAGTTAAGTCCACTTTACTGAAGTGTTTTCCTCCAGAAAGGGCTACAAAGGTATCTCTATCCTGGGCAGAGGGTATTATCTACTTTCAGTACCGTGTTGATCTATTCACTGACAAGCAGACCTATTCACTGGCTTTGTCCATGGACTCCACTCAACTTCGGAAAGAATTCTTTCAGTCTTCATGCAATTCAGTTCATTGGCTACTTTATCACATTTGGTATAGGTAATTGAATAGGCTTTGTAAAACTTGGGTGTGGCATTTTCATTTAATGCTACTTTACGCTTGATATGTATGCGTTACTATGTTCAGATATAACCCATGTGCAGAGCGAGAGACACTGAAGTGGGTCGATAGTTCACAAATAGTTAATACAAACAGTTAGAGGGAAAAGAAAACAATAAATGCTAGGCCAAACAGAGCCATTAGCTAAAACTCTCAAAAGGAAAGTGAAGCCAACACTGCAACTGAAAGGAATAACTAAATATTAAATGAATATCGCTAGTCTTCAGAGTCAGTTGAATCGACTGTCCAATTTCTCAGGCAAGGACAAATGCAAGCAGGCTGTGAAATGTTGCTGTGCTTTGCTCAAGTCTCGACAAGTGCTATGACGAGAAGAATGGAGTTAAATACCATCACAATGAAATAATAATTAGCTGACAAGTGCATATTCATTAGCGCAATTGCCTTATCTACTGTGCTGCCAAATCCGTGGTTGTGACAGTATTACTTCTCCATTGCCATCCCCAAATACTGTTGTGGCATCATCCTGTACCTTTGATAATTTGCTTTTAGTTGACACTTTTGCAGGGAGTGTGGCTTGCGAAGGGAGAACAGATCGCCAAACAAGTTGTAGTTGTCTCAGCCACCCATGACCGCACAATTCTGGTCCTCCTGTTTTTACCACACACAAGCCCAACGTGCCTTGTTGGTTGTTGTACTTCACTGCTACAAATGTCATTCCCACAAGAGCTATCTTTTCTCCAGAATTAATTCTGAGTTGGTTATCTGCAGGTGTCAGAGCTATATCTTTGAAATGGCTTTCCAACTCATTTTGTAGAGTAACTGAAACAGCCAAGGTAGAGTCCAATTCTATTTTAATTAATTTGCCATTCACTTTGGTGTAAGCCATATTTCTTGTCTATTGTTAGTTTTCCCATTTTAAATCTTAAGACTACCCAATCCTGTGTCACTCTCATCATTATCAGATTTTTCATCCACAGCCTGCAGACTAGTATTCTTTTTACAACTGCAACTGACTTCTTAGCTTTTTCTCTTCCCCATGCAGTCCATTTATGTTTGTCTGCCCAACGTGCTCTTTGTATGCATCCTACTTTGTTGCATTTTCTGCAAATTTCACCCTTAAATGTGCATTGGTTGGGTGTATGTGAACCCCTGCCACAATGGTAACACAATTTGTTCAGCCAGGTAGGTTTCTGTTTAGAGGTTAAAATTTTCTTCACGTTCACTTTCATTCCTGACTACAACTCAATTGCATCTCTGTCTGTAGTTTCCATTGACACAGTGATTTCAACTGTTCTTTTAAGTGTGAGTTGAGCTTCAGTTACGAGCTATTTTGAATGCTCTCTTGCAATATTCTACCAACTAAATTATCCCTCAGTGCAACATTAAGCCTAGCACTGAACTGACAATGCTTAGTTAACTTCAGTTCAGCCATGTACACTGAAATGGACTCCCCTTCCTTTTGATTCTGCTTATGAACCCTGAAACAGTCTCGGGTCAGCAATAGTTTCATATCTAATTATTACTGCATTACTTCCATGATATCAGCAAAGCGAATTTCGGCTGGTTTGGTTGGAACAGTTAAATTTCTAGGCAACATGTATGCTTTTCCACTCATTATACTCAGCAAAACTGGCACTTGCTCTCCATTAGCTATTTTATTTGCTTCAAAGTACTGCTCAATTCACTCAGTATATATATTCCAGTTATCTTTCGTGCAATCAAACACATCTATCTTTCTGATGCTATTTTTGTTCTTTTTTATTATTATTGTTACTATTACTTGGTACTCACTGCTTATGAACCTGTCAACTTGTCCATTTTCTGCCTTTTTTTTAACATCAATGTCTTTCTCCACTTGGGAAGAAAAACATTTTGCTGTGATTTATTGTAAACTCAAATTTCTCGCCACATTTCAACAGGCAGGTAGTCACCTCGGGATTGTTTAAAACTTCCTTATTGCCACTGTTACGCTTTGAAACTCTAAAACATAAAACTCATTGAAAGAAAAACAAGGGTACCCAAGAGATCTGTGTAATTTTTTTTACTTTTGCAAGGTAAAACATGTTACATGGTTATATAATGACACACACACATGTGATGTGGTGGCATAGTGATGTATGCCATTCACTTACTTTTACATACACCCCACAATGTATTTTGTGAACAACAAATAATATTTAATCAAATGATATATTTACAATATTAGCCAAATATTACTGAAGTGTTAAATAGACATCACTGATGTAATGACACTGTTGTGTCTTGCACTCACCTTCAATTATTTCTACCCTGCTTTCCAAAGGGAGCTGTCTTTTTGAATTAATTTTTGGGATCTGCGCATCACTGGCCAGGCCATGAGTTATTGCCCATCCTTAAATACATCTGAAAATCCAGCTCTTGACTGCTGTTGATGAAGAGCTACTCCTGAAGGATCACAAGACACCTCTAGACCCTTTGGAACCTCACTCATGTGATTGCTGCTTAAAAGTGGATCTAGTAGTGAGTATCTCAGCAGCATCAGATAATTTTCCGCAGACCTTTCAGAAAGTGTCATGGAGTTAAATTTTTCTGAGTGCCTGACTTCTTCCTAATTGAGATTACTAACCTTTTAGGAAACTTGAGAAAAGTCACCTCTTGAATTCCTGTAAGATGGCAGAATGCTTGGACACCATGGCCTCTTGGGGGCAAACCAATGGTGTTTGTATCTTTTTAAACTGTATTTTTTTTATGATTGCAAGACAATGTTGGACATAAGAACTTCAAGCACTGCAGGTCTACCACAGCAGCGAGCTGCTCATTGGTGGAGGGGCCTGCTACAAAAAGGTTTTGGCGTCAGTGTGTGAAGGCGGTGTGCGGTCTAACAGCGAGTGCTTATCTGGGACGTTTCTCCTGTGATCACAAGACTCTGCTGGACTTTGGTAATGTAAAATGCAGTAAGTCTGTTTCCCTTGTTTACTGATAAGGCCGATAGCAAGGGGAGCTGCATTACCTCAGTTGTATGGCGATTAGGCCTCAAGCCACAGGCTTGCCTGTTGCAGTAGTCCAGGAGAGGAGATGCCAGAGGTGATGCTGCACAGTGTCCACACTAGATTAGGGTCTAGCCCCTCCCATTGATGCTGCATCCAGTGTTTGCTTGGTGGAAGACAAGCTGGATTGAGTGTGTAGTGCATCTGCAGACTGTTAAGAGCTGCTTGTTCAGGCTGATAACACCCATTCACCATCAGTTTACAGGACAGCTCACTCAGGAATGTGGGCTACTTATATTTTTTTGTGTATGACTGTATGTTTATTGCTATCTTATATTTGCTATTTGTGCCTCATGCTGTGTATGACTGTGGGTGCTGTGGGTTCACCTTGGCCCAGGAGGAATGTGCTTTCATATAGCTATACTCATGGATATTCATGAATAGTTCAATGATAATTAAACTGAGACTTAAGCTCAGTATAGAAAACAGATCAGATCTATGAACTTCTTTGTCCAGGTATTCAACTTTTCACAGAACTGACAAGAGAGAGTCTGTGAGTTTTTTCTAAATTTGTCACAATCGGGTTTTATGGAGGAAGGTTGAGGGCTGAAAGGAGATTCAGAAAGAAAAGTTACTGCAGCTACAGAGATCAGACATGAAACAAGGGTGCAGTTTCCTGCCCTCCACTTGCAATGATGTTCAAAAGAAAACAACTCAAAGGAAAACAGTTTAGGACTTAAAATAGGATAAACTGCTGGAATTTGATTTTTGGTATATCATTCCTCTGTAAACCTCTATCTCCTTGGTATGAAAAAAGAAGTAAACATTGAAACAGGAGGCTTTTTTGGGATGAAGTTAGCCAACAGTTTGGTAAAACTTTGTATGTATTGTTTGCAAAAAAATTTGAGAAAGAGCAATTTGGAGCTAAAGGCTGTGTTGCACATCAATGAATCAGCACATGGTATCTCAAAGGAAGGGTTGCATTTTGAATTAGCAATTTCAATAAAAGATTTGTCTCTTTGACATAAAGGGGCTAATGAGACCATGGTTTGGGTTCATGGAATTTCATTGGTGAGTACTGGGGTCTCCATCAACAAGAACTGTGCACATGCTTATTGTGTTGTGAGTCAGCGAGTGAAGCAAAGAAGATTCACAAGAATGCTACTGAGACTCGAGTGTTCATGTTATGGAGAGAGGTTGAGCAGTTAATTATTCGAACATAGGACTTTGAGGGGTGACCTTATTGAGAATATATAAGATCATAAGTTCATAGACAGAGTATTTTTCTAGGGAAAGGGTATCAAAAACAGAAAGGAGGTACAGAAAACTGAAGGCATACACAAACGATTCAGGAACTGCTTTTTTGCTCCACTTGCTGACTCACAGCAGAAACAGCTTCTTCCCCACTGCCATCCAATTTCTGAATGGCCATTGAACCCATAAACATTACATCTCAATTTTTTTAAATCTCTATTTCTGCACTACTTAATTAATTTAACTATCTATCTGTCTATATATATATATGTGTGTAATTCACAGTTTTTTCTATTATTATGTATTGCATTGTACTGCTGGCATAGAGTTAACAAATTTCACAACATTTGCTGGTGATGTTAAACCTGATTCTGACTAAATCTATTTCTGACTCTGTCTAATTCTGAAAAACTAGAGGCCGTAGTTTTGAGGGAAAAGATTTAAAGAAGTTGATCCTGCATGTGTGGAATGAGCTGACAGAAGAAGTGGTTCAGGCCTGTGCAAATGGTATTTAGAAGTCATTTGGACAGGTGCT
This sequence comes from Hypanus sabinus, assembly GCF_030144855.1. Lineage (NCBI taxonomy): Eukaryota > Metazoa > Chordata > Chondrichthyes > Myliobatiformes > Dasyatidae > Hypanus > Hypanus sabinus. Next base: position 27,471,664 of record NC_082720.1, read on the forward strand.
TGGATCAGAAAGGTTGAAAGAAGCTTTAGGATCACTTCAGAGTAAGATGGTTTTCCTCCTGAGTTTTATAAAAAATTTAAAGATTTATTAATTCCTCCTTTTATGGAATTAATATACCAAGTGGAAAGAATGCATAAACTTCTGCAATCTTTTTTAACAGCGATCATAACTGTATTGCCAAAAAAAGATAGAGACCCTTTAAAACCAGCATCATACAGGCCTATTTCTTTGTTGAATACAGATTATAAAATACTAGCAAAAATTTTATCTAATAGAATATCTAAATATTTACCAAAATTAATACATATGGATCAAACAAGTTTTATTAAAAATAGACAATCAATGGATAATATAACTCGGTTACTTAGTATTATGCATCTGGCACAAAAAAGAGAGGAAATAAGTGTGGCAGTTGCTTTAGACGCAGAAAAAGCATTTGATAGATTGGAATGGGATTTTTTATTTAAGGTATTGGAAAAATATGAGTTAGGAAAATCTTTTACACAATGGATTAAAACTTTAAATACTAATCCTCAAGCTAAAGTAGTTACAAATGGACAGATTTCAACACCATTTTGCTTAACGAGGTCAACCAGACAAGGCTGCCCATTATCACCTGCTTTATTTGTATTGGCAATAGAACCATTAACAGAATTAATTAGAACAGATTTAGATATTGGGGGCTTTAAAGTTAATCAAGAAGAATATAAGATTAATTTATTTGCTGATGATGTTTTGCTTTATTTAACAAACCCATTGTAATCGTTGCAAAGATTATCTTTTAGATTGGAAGAATATGGGAAAGTATCAGGCTATAAAGTAAATTGGGATAAAAGTGAAATTTTACCCCTCACCAAAGGAAATTATAATCAATGTCGATTAGCAACTCAATTTAGATGGTCAATGAATGGGATAAAATATTTAGGTATTAGAGTTGATAATGATGTAAAAAATTTATATAAACAAAATTATTTGCCATTATTAAAAAAAATAAAAGAGGATCTTGATAAATGGATGATGTTACCAATAACATTAATAGGTAGAGTTAACGCTGTAAAAATGAATATCTTTCCTAGATTGCAATATTTATTTCAAAATTTACCAATACAATTACCTCAGAAGTTTTTTCAAGAACTGAATAAATATGTAAGGAAATTTCTTTGGAAAGGTAAGTTGTCAAGAATATCATTGGAAAAATTGACATGTAAATTTGATCTAGGAGGGTTACAACTTCCAAATTTTAAGAATTATTCTAAAGTAAATCAACTTAGATTTATTGCGTCTTTTTTTGATGAAGAAAAATCGACATGGATTAAAATAGAATTGGATAAGATAGGAGAAAATATACCAGAAGATTTTATATATAAATGGGAATCCAAATGGATACGGGAAAAAAAAGAATCTCCTATATTAAGACACTTGATTGATTTATGGAATAAGGTAAATATAGATGATGAGATAAAGAAATCTTTATTAGCAAAAAGAACTTTAATCCAAAATAGGCTTATTCCTTTTACAATGGACAATAAACTTTTACATAATTGGTTCCAAAAGGGGATTAAATATATAGGTGATTGTTTCGAAGGAGGTATATTGATGTCGTTTGATCAATTAAAAAATAAATATAAAATATCAAATAACACTCTTTTCTGTTATTTTCAATTAAGAGCCTATTTATGAGAAAAGCTGGGACAAACAATGTTGATGCCAAAACCTAGTGAAATAGAAATATTGATTCAGAAAGGAAAAATTAAAAAATTCACATCTTGTATGTATAATTTGATTCAAAAGCAAATAATTAAATTATTAATTCATAAATCAAGCCAAAAATGGGAATCTGATTTGAATGTTAAAATTGAAGGGAAAAACTGGTCAAGATTATGTTTTGATAGTATAAGAAATACAATAAATGTTTGACTTAGATTAATACAATATAATTTTTACATCAATTATATATAACACCACAGAAAATAAATAGATTAAATTCAAATATGTCTGACCAATGTTTTCGATGTAATCAAGAAATTGGTACCTTTTTACATTCTACTTGGTCTTGTTTTAAAATTCAACCATTTTGGATAAAGTTAAGACTTTTATTGGAACATATTACTGGAGTACAACTTCCACATAGTCCAATATTATTTTTATTAGGAGACATTGAAGGGACAATACCGAAACTTAAGTTGAACAAGTATCAGAAAAAATTTATAAAAATTGCATTGGCAGTAGCCAAAAAAGTTATCGCAATCAGTTGGAAATCTGATTTATATTTAACTATGGATCATTGGAATAATGAAATACATAGTTGTATTCCATTTGAAAAAATTATGTATAATTTAAGAAATGAATATGATATATTTTTGAAAATTTGGCTCCCATACTTACAAAAGATAGGATTAAATACATAGGTCCTTTGAAGATAAAATTATAGTAATTGGGGAAAGTAAAAAATAAATATCAAAATTATTTTGAACTCCATGGAGCATGTGGGGATCCTCCGATATCCAGGCAATCTTTTTCTTCTTTCCTTTTTTCTTTCTTTAGATAAGGGTTAAGGGGGGGGGGGGTTTAGGGGGAGGGGAGTTAATATTATCTTTCTTACTATTTTACTTTTACATTTATTCTTTGTAATTTTGAAAATTCAATAAATAAATATTTAAAAAAAAGAAAGGTTGAAAGGGATGTGGCCAAATGCAAGCACATGGGACAGACATCTGGATAAGCATGGGTGAGTTGGTGATGCACCATCAATAACTCACTCCGAGACGTAAAGGCGAGATATCGGCTTTTATTGACTGGAAGAAGGAACAAGCAGTGAGTGACCACCATACTACATCCTGGAGACTGAGAGGCCGGGCTCCGGCCTCAATCACCTTTATACAGGGTCTGTGGGAGGAGCCACAGGAGCAGTCAGAAGGGGGCGTGTCCAGACAGGTATATGTAGTTCACCACATTCACCCCACCCCCTTGTTTAAAAAAGAGTCCCCATGTGGCAAAGTTTCTTACAGGTTAAGTCTATCAGGTGGTCGAATCTGTCGCTGCGATCTACGTAGCACCGGCTGTGATTGCACAGGTGCCGGTGGTGATTGTACCAGAGACGGAGGTTGTGCTGGTTCCGGCCTAACTAGAGGTGTTAGCCCACGAGGCGTCAGTGATCCCTCACGCACGTGCGAGGCGCATGGTATATACGCGTATGAAACGCCCAGTATATGAGTGTCATGAGGAGTCTGTGTAGGGCCTGGTGTGCGTGGTGTCACCTCGGGTGCAGGGTTTCTAGTTACCGGGGAGTGTTTGGGGTAGTGGTCTGCTGCTCCTGCAGGCGCCAGGTCGCGGACGGAGACCGTGTCCTCCCGCCCATCAGGTAAGACCACGTAGGCATACTGGGGGTTCGCATGTAGAAGGTGAACCCTCTCGAGCAGCAGGAGGTATTTATTGCTCCTCACTGGGGATGTCAACCAAACTGGTAGGGTGGTCCCAGTGGCAGAATTCCTGGGAAAAGAGAATAGGCGTTTGTGAGGGGTGGCATTGGTGGACATAACAGGGAGCAGATAGAGTGGAGTGCCTCAGGGAGGACCTCCTGCCATCGAGAGACCGGCAACCCTTTTGACTTAAGGGCTAAAAGTGTGGCCTTCCACACTGTGGCATTCTCCCTCTCCACCTGTCCATTTCCCCGGGGATTATAACTCGTGGTCCAACTAGTAGCAATGCCCCTAGCTAGTAGGTACCGGCGCAGCTTGTCACTCATAAAGGAGGACCCTCTATCACTGTGGATATAGCAGGGATATCCGAACAGAGTGAAGAGCTGGCGCAGGGTTTTATGACGGACGTGATAGTGGTGTCAGGGCAGGGAATGGCAAAGGGGAACCGTGAGTACTCGTCGATAATATTGAGAAAATAGACATTGCGGTCGGTGGAGGGAAGGTGGCCCTTAAAGTCAACACTCAGTCGCTCAAAAGGGCAGGTGGCCTTGACAAGTTGCGCCATTTCAGGATGGTAGAAGTGCGGTTTGCACTCAGCGCAGATTTGGCAGTCCCTGGCCATCGCCCTGATGTCCTCCAGGGAGTACGGCAGGTTCCGGGCTTTCACAAAATGGTAAAATCGGGTGACCCCTGGATGGCAAAGCTGTGCATGAATGGCGTATAGCTGGTCGAGCTGTGCGCTAGGGCATCAGGGGGCTCATTGAGTCTGCCAGGCCGGTAAAGGATATCATAGCTGTAGGTGGAGAGTTCTATTCTCCACCACAAAATCTTATCATTTTTGATTTTGCCCCGCTGTTGGTTGCTGAACATGAACACAACCCAGCGCTGGTCGGTCAGCAAGGTGAACCTTTTGCCGGCGAGATAGTGCCTCCAGTGCCTAATAGCTTCCACTATGGCCTGGGCTTCTTTCTCCACTGCGGAGTGCCGAATTTCAGAGCCTTGAAGGGTACGAGAAAAGAATGCTACTGGTCTGCCTGCCTGACTGAGGGTAGCAGCCAGAGCAATATTGGAGGCGTCACACTCTACTTGGAAGGGAGTGGTCTCGTCCACTGCATGCATCTTTGCTTTGGCAATGTCCCCTTTAATGCAGCTGAAGGCCGCGCAGGCCTCAGCAGAGAGGGCAAAAGCAGTAGACTTGACCAGGGGGCGGGCCTTGTCAGCGTAATGGGGGACCCATTGGGCGTAATAGGAAAAAAAACCCAGGCACCGTCTGAGGGCTTTGAGAGTGGTGGGAAGAGGGAGTTCTAACAGGGGGAGCATATGGTTGGGAGCAGGGCCAATGACCCCGTTTTCCACGACATACCCAAGGATAGCGAGTCTGGTGGTTCCGAACACACACTTGTCCCTGTTATAAGTAAGGTTCAGAACTTCGGCCACTTGGAAAAATCATTGGAGGTTGGCGTTGTGATCTGGCCAGTCGTGACCTCAGATGGGGTGATGTTATCCAGATAGGGAAATGTGGCCTTCAGTCGGTACTGGTCCACCATCTGGTCCATTTCCCTCTGGAAGACAGAGACACCATTCGTGACACCGAAGGGGACGCACAGGAAGTGATAGAGCCTGCCGCCCGCTTCGAAGGCGGTGTAGGGGCGGTCCTCTGGGCGGATGGGGAGCTGGTGATAAGCGGATTTCAGATCTATTGTCGAGTACACCTTGTACTGAGCTATCTGGTTGACCATATCCGCGATGCGGGGTAGGGGGTACACGTCAAGCTGCGTGAACCTATTGATGGTTTGACTATAGTCTACCACCATCCTATCTTTCTGCCCAGTCCGAACAACAACCACCTGGGCCCTTCAAGGGCTTGAGCTTGGCTCAATGATCCCCTCCCTGAGCAGCCGCTGCACATCTGACTGAATGAAAGCCCTGTCCCCCACGCTGTACCTCCTGCTTTTAGTTGCCACCGGTTTACAGTCGGGGGTCAGGTTGGTGAACAGCGATGGGGGAGGGACCTTGAGGGTGGAGAGGCTGCAAGTGGTGTCGGTAGCGCAGCTGTCGGCCTGGTGCTGGGTGGGACGTGTGGTTCGGTGTGTGTGTGTGTGGTCAGTAGTGGGGTATATGACGAAACCCCACAAAACTGAGGATTCCGGACAGTGAGTGGTGGGAGGGGCCTGTCATATGCCATAGTCACACTTTCGAGATGGCTCTGGTAGTCCAGCCCCAATAGCACAGGCGCGCACAGTTGAGACATGACCAGTAGTGCAAAGTTCCGATATCCTGTGCCATGCACCACCAATGTCGCTACACAACCCACCCGGATGTCTGTGGAAGAAGCCAAGGTGACACTCTGGCTTACCGGCTGTGTCACGAGTCCACAGCATTGCACTGCGTCCGGGTCAATAAAACTCTCAGTGCTGCCTGTGTCAAACAGGCAGCTAGTCCTGTGCCCCTCCACTAGGATGTCCATCATCGACCTTGCAAGCTGGTGTGGGGTACTTTGGTCGAGGGTCATGGTGGCCAGAGTTGAGCCGTCTTGGTGCCCGGTAAACACCAGTGGGTCGGGGGCAGGGCATGCTGACGCCGACAAAGATGGCCACCCACATCCGAAAATGCAAGATGGCAGCCCCCACGTCTCACATGGGTAGGGGTCAGGGCATGGTGACGCCGACAAAGATGGCCACCAACATATGGGCATGCAAGATGGCGGCCCCCATGTCTCACACGTGGCGCTGCTCGACCCCGCTCGCGGTTTAGACTTACAGACCTTGGCGAAATGGCCCTTCTTCCCGCAGCTGGAGCAGGTCGCTCCTTGGGCCAGGCAGCGTTTTCGGGGGTGCTTTTCGAGTCCGCAGAAATAACACAGCTTGGGCTTTTGCCTGGCCGCCGCCATGGTCGGGTTCAGGGAGTTAGTGGAATCACGACTGGCAGCGGCGTTGGCGAATTCGTTCGCGGGAACTGGCGGTGGCGGGTTCTGAGGTGTCCACGGAACCGGCGTGGATTCGCGGGGCTGGACAGCGTCAGCGTTTTGCAGAGCAGCTTCCAGCGTGTCGGGTGTCTCGATCGCCAAACATAAGGTAAGATCAGCATTTTCCAGCAGCCGCTGGTGCACGTAAACTGACCGAATTCCTGTCACAAAGGCGTCTCGTACTAGCAGCTCCGCATGCTGTTCCGCTGTGAGCGTTTTGCAGTCACAAGTTCGGACGAGCGTCTGTAGAGCTCGGAGAAACTGGGCGCACGACTCTACAGGCCGCTGTCTGTGCGTAGCTAAGCGATGTCTTGCGTAGACGGTGTTCACCAGCTGCAGATACTGTCTTTTGAGGGCGTCCAGTGCCCCTTCGTAGGTCGGCAGGTCTCTGATAAATGAATAACCTTTTGGGGTGACCCTTGAGAGGAGAATTCGGTGCATAACAGCGGGTTCAGTTGCACTAACCTCCTCCAAGTATGATTGGAAGCATGCAAGCCAGAGTTCAAAGGCAAGAGCTGCTTCAGGGTTTTGGGGGTCCAAATCCAATCTTTCCAGACGTAAAACGGTTTCCATGTTTTAAAACTTCCAGTCAATAAAATTGATGCACCATCAATAACTCACTCCAAGACATAAAGGCGAGATATCAGCTTTTATTGACTGGAAGAAGGAACAAGCAGTGAGTGACCACCATACTACATCCTGGAGACTGAGGGTCGGGCTCAGGCCTCGATCGTCTTTATACCGGGGTCTGTGGGAGGAGCCACTGGAGCAGTCAGCAGGGGGCGTGTCCAGACAGGTATATGCAGTTCACCACAGTTGGGGAATGGGCCTGCTTCTGTGCTGACTTGCTCGATAATTCTAAACCTCGTATCTGAATGGTAGAAAAGTATCAAAGCAGATAGCAAAATTTACAAAAAATAATCCGTGAATATAGCCATGGGTTTGAGAAACAGATCTGTGAATCAATGTGAAATCTGGTCAAGTGATTAGACCAGGATGAATAAATGACTGTCTATCATGAGTTCTCCAGCTTCAATGTCAGAGGAAAGTCAATATTTAAAATTTCTAATAGCACACAATTCAAAGACAGCTCCTGACATGTGGACGTTTTGAGAGAGCAAACTGCTGGGCTATTGCAAGAATCAGCAGATTAGATGAAGGACAGCAGGCCAAGCATTGGCAGCTGCTAAAAGGAGTAGAACAATTGAAATACAGACAGAAATGGTGGAAGTATTCAGACTGAGTGAAGGATAAGCAAACCCTGCTTACCTGGAAGGGGAGTTTGTTTTTCTGTAAGGTAGGAAGGGAAGAAGAACAACAGGAAGATTTCAAGTCGTGGCTGGTCAGGCTGCTCTTGGAGAATGGTGTACAGTTCTGGTCACTACACTGCAGGTGAGATGAGGTAGCATTGGAAAGATTGCAGAAGAGATTTACCAGGACTTGCCTGGAATGAAGGGGTTTAATTTGATTAAAAGAAGAGAATACTTGGCTGGGTTTACTCACTGAACATAGAAGGCTGAGATGTAACCTTATTGAGCCTTATAAAATTATGAGGGGTAGAGACAGAGTAGATAGTCACAGTCTTTTTCCTAAGGTGGGGGAGTCTCAGACTAGTAGACATGCTAAAGAGACCAGAACTGCACGCAGTTCTCCAGATGTGGCCTCACCAGTATCCTGTATAGGTGCAACAAAACCTCCCTGCTCTTAAATTCAATCTCCCTAGCAATGAAAGCCAACAGTCCATTTGCCTTCTTGATAGCCTGCTGCACCTGCAAACCAACCTTTTGTGATTCATGCACAAGCGCTCCCAAGTCCCTCTGCACAGCAGCATGCTGCAACTTCTGACCATTTAAATAATAATCTGCTCTTCCATTTTCCCTTCCAAAGTGGATGACCTCACATTTACCAATATTGTATTCCATCTGCCGGATCCTTGCCCACACACTTTACCCATCTATATCTTAGAATCAGAATCAGGTTTATTATCACTGGTATGTGTTGTGAAATTTGTTAACTTAGCAGCCGCAGTTCAATGTAATAAATAACATAGGAAAGAAGAAACAAATAATAAAATAATAATAATAATAAATATGTAAATCATTTACAGTATTTTGTAGATTTGAATAGATTTAAAAAATCGTGCAAATAACAGAAATAATATATGAGGGGTGATTGATATGTTCATGACCTAAGGTAGAAGGAGTCAATTTTAGAAAACCTAGCACATTTATTTTTCAACATAGTCCCCTCCTACATTTACACACTTAGTCCAGCAGTCATGGAGCATATGGATCTTGGAACTCCAGAAAGTGTCCACAGCAGGGGTGATTGATAAGTTCTTTGCCTAAGGTAGAAGGAGATGAGTTATACAGCTCTCATTACATGCACATGCAGATCAACTCTTTGAGTGATTATGCAGAAAGTTTGAAATTGATAACTCATCAGGGTGATTGATAATTTTGTGGCCTAAGGTAGAAGGAGATGAGTTATACAGCTCTCTTTACATGCACATGCAGATCAACTCTTTGAGTGATTATGCAGAAAGTTTGAAATTGATAACTCATCAGGGTGATTGATAATTTTGTGGCCTAAGGTAGAAGGAGATGAGTTATTAACTTCAAACTGTGTGCATAATCACTCAAAGAGATGACCTGCATGTGCATGTCAAGAGAGCTGTATAACTCATCTCCATCTACCCTAGACCATGAAGTGTGTGCGTGTGTTTGTGAAAGTTGAACAAAGGGTGAAAGACCTTGGCTGAACTGACAGGAGTTGGAAAGGAACACGGGGTGTGGATTATATGAAAATGGAAAATAGATATTCATGCCATTTGGCTATGGGCTGCAAAAGTGGAATATGAGATGCTGTCCTCCTAGTTTCTGTTTGGCCTTGGCAGTGGAGGAGCCTAAACACAGACAGGTCAGTGTTCATTTGGGGATGGGAACTGAAGGGGCAATCATATGTTTGGAAATATGGGAACCATCCAGACTCTCTAGATGGTTGTTGCAAACAGAACACAATTGCTTCACAAAGTGATAGCTTAGCCTACATTTAGTCTCACTGATGTAGAGGAGGCCATATCGAACAAACATTTCAAAAATGTCATAATATATTAAAGTTCCACAAGGAAGATTGATTATAATAACAACTGATAAACTTTACCTTTCTGATTTCTACATTCAAAACAACCGGGGATAAAGAAATGTGACGAGGGAGAGAGAAAACACACAACCACGGAACTGGCATCAGTAATGGGCAAAATGCTGGAACCTATTTCTAAAGTGGTACTTGTAATCTATTAGTAGGACTGGGAGGGTTAACAAGGATTTACTAATGGGAAATCATGACTGACAAGTCATGTTTGGGTGCCACGGTAGTGTAGAGGTAAGCATGACACTATTACAGCTTGGAGCATTTCAGAGCTCAAAGTTCAATCCCAGCACCATTCCACAAGGAGCCTTTTGTGTGTCCTCCCCGTGGAATGCATGGGATTTCTCCAGTGCTCTGGTTTCCACCCACAGTCTAAAGATGTATCAGGAAGGTTAGTCGGTCATTATAAATTATCCGGTGATTAGGTTAGGGTTAATCGGGGTTTTGGAATTACTGGGACAGTGTGGCATGGAAAGTAACGACAAATAAACAAATATATAAATCCCCATACCTTCCTCACATGCTTAAACCTTGTGCTTTACAGTTGTTGGCAGGGCATTGAGGTGTAACTCCCTGGGTCGCCTCAGGCTCGCTCAGCTCGTTCTCGTCTAGGGGGAGCAGCCTTCGGCCCCGCCACACTGGGTAATCAGCTGGTGTGGATGCTGTGTGATGTCCCCGCCTCGCCCAAAAACAGACAGTACACCATATGCGATTAAATGAGTACAATTTATAAAGGTTACTATAACTAAGTGATTAATAACGATACAGTATATATGAAGAGAAAATTAAAGAAAAGGCGCCAAACTTATCAAAGTCCAAACCACTTCGTGCACAACCGTTGGAGCTCAATTACTGAAGTCTTCTGGCCACCATTCGATCCCCTCCGAACTCCTCGACTCGCAGCTCAGGACCCTCCGAACTCCTCGACTCTCCAAACAGCTCAGGACCCTCCGAGTGGTCAACCAAGCACATCTAGCTTCATCCCCCCCCCTCGGAGAATCTCCCGGCCTCGGACCCCCCTTTGGGGTCCGATCCTCGCCCAGCTTAGAGCATTGCGTCCTCTCTCTCGACCCCCTCGCGCCGATCTGCCCAAAAGCCCGTCAACAAAAGCTTACAGACTCAGAAGAAAGAACATTAATCCCCATTTGGTTTACAAAGGAATACCATTCTCGTTATCAGTAAATTAGCATTCCTGCTCGTTAACAAAAGGAAACCCTTTCCCAACAGTAACAAAAAAAAGAAACCCCCTTTACAGAGGTAACAAGAATAAAGTCAGCGAACAGGTCAAATACCAGAGGACACACATTTAAGGTGCGATAGGGAAAGTTTAAGGGTGATTTTCCATACGTCGAGTGGCATTTGCCTGGAACGGGTTGCCAGGAATATTGATGGAAGCAGATATAATAGGGGCATTTGAGAAGTTTTAGACAGTCATGTGAGTATGCAGGGACAGAAGGATAAGGATCATGATTGGGAAGAAGAGATTTAATTTAACTTGGCATCATCTTCAACATGGGCTGAAGTTCCTGAGCTGTGGTGTTCCATGTTCGATGCTGCAGAACGCTCTGCTGCTTTCCTCTTCTCATTTAAATGGTTCATGTATGGTTAGACCTCTTTAGTTCTTTGTCAATTGGGATATTGAAGGTGGGGACTCAAAACCAGAATGCCATAGTACTTCAAGAGCCAACTCTTTTTTGGACATAATTATTGCCTGGTGGAATATTGGCTGATAATGTTTGGTGACGGCAATGCTCCGAAGAACTCCTTTAGTGATGTCCTGGGTTAGGATGATTGACTTCCAAACGCCACAACCGCCTTCCTTTGGGAGAAAAATGACTTCAACGATGGAAGGGGTGTCCCTTTGCTGAACTTTGACCTCAGTTTCACCAGAGCTCGTGTCATGTAATTTCCTTTCTCTTGTCACCACTCTGACAAACCGTCTCATTTGGACACTGGCTGTGGGATATGCAACTCAAGCATGTATCCCTTGAATTCAAAATGTCTGTTCAATAAAAAATATGTTTGTAACCATGATTCGACGCAAGCCAAATCACTATAAATAGAACATTTGATTGTTTCACTCATTGATAATTGCATGACTTTGTTGAAAAAAATAATTGAAAAATAATTTTCATTACAAATTAACAATGAATACTCTTCTGGTGTGTTTCATTAGCTAAGATATGGTACTCCATAATTATAAAAGTACCTTTATAAGTAAGTAAGTGGTAACAGGTCCAGTAGCAATTATGTTTGACCTGGTAGTCCAAACCTCTGCTGTAAATACCCCAAGCTCCTTCAGTTAAAGATTTTTGCTATTTTGCTTCCCCCATGTTCTTCCAAATCCTTCGTCCTCCTCGTGAACCAGATTGTCCACAGCCCCAGGATCATATCAGATCCTGATCTGGGCTTCCAATGACCTTTCCTTGAAATTTGATTGTATACATTTCTGATGTCCATTGGAGCTGTGTTTAACTGTAGTGTTCAACTGGGCTTCTGTAAAAGAAAACATTAATTTTGCTAAAATCCAGCCAGAAGCACTCACTAAAGATGGACTTACACAGCCTTCAGTTGTTGGAAGGACACTCCCTATGACAGCCACAGCAGCTGCATGCACTTTAAAAAAAAGCATATATTTCACCTAGTTGTCATGAACCATATAGTATTTGCATGGGAGAGGGAGAAAGCTCCATTTTCAGTCAAAAGTATGTGCAAGGACTGGTCAGTCAGATATAAGCCAGGAAGAATCTCCTGTGTGCCAAAGGAGGACCAGGAGCTTTGCCAAGTCACTCATAAGACCTTGACAGGAGATAGCTACAGTAGTCTCCTCAAAAAGTGAAAATTCCCAGACATTGGAACGATGAATGAAGAAATCTTATGGCCTTGTAAAATATGGCAAGATTTTTTGTAATTTGAGCAGAGATTTTTTAAGACTCTGTAAGATGTGAAAGAATTTCATCCATCACGTGAGCTGTATTGGTTGACTGCCAGTGCACTATAAAGGAGCTTCAGGAGGAGTATGGAGAGAATCACATAGCTTGAATAAGGTAGTTGTATTTTGTGGGTTCTTTGTGAAAAGCATTTCTAATAGGCACTCCTTCCCTTTTCCCATAGTTCACTCGTCTCTCCTGTAGAGTCCTTTTTCATCAACTCTTTATCTCTTCCTCCTCTCCCCACCCAGCTTCTTACTTTATCACCCCTCCCCCTTACCTGGTTTTTCCCATCACCTGCAAGCTTGTGCTCCTCCCACTTCCCTGCACCTTCTTATTCTGCCTTCTGTGCTTTTCCTTTCCAGTAGTCCTGATGGAGGGTCTTGGTCTGAAACATCAACTGGTTATCCCCCTCCACATATGCTGCCTGGCCTGTGACTTCTGGACTTCCAGTATTTTGTGTGTATTTGTCCTTCTCAGAGATCATTTTATTTTGTTTGACCAGGGCTTATTTCCTCTACTCATTTGGGAGATGATACTGTAGGTTCTGATCAGGACTCATTAAGCAGGGATCCTGATTCTCAAAGGCTTCACCTCATGGCCCCAGGCTTTGGGTTGGGTCTCTTAGTTCTGCTTCCCTTAGCACTCGGTTGTCCAGATCATTCGATGCATTTAAAACGAGGAAGGATAAATATTTGAAAGGTTGAGAAACTGAGGGTTGTGGGAAATTGGCACAGATGAGGATTTGAGGTTTAGGGTAGGTCAGCCATGATCAGCAGGGCAGATTCGAGGGGGGTGTGGCCTACTATTTTTCTTGTGCTCACTCGGTAATCTTGTGCAAAGTATAGCAGGTGACATTGAAATCTTCACATCCACTTGGTGGGGACTGCTGGGCACTCTTGGACTGAATGAGGAGATACAGTCTAATCTTCAGCACTCCTATAATGCCCATTGCATACAAGCTAAATATCTCTCCAGTTCTAGCATAGCTACTCAGTGTTAACACAGGTAATAGTGAAACTTAGTGCAGATGTACAAACAGAATCACAAGTAAGTCCAATTTTTATCAATGCACCAAAGAAACATTCTCTCCGGATGCCTAACGGCTTGGTATCACAACTGCTCTGCAAGTGACCACATGAAACTGCAGAGTTGTGGACATAGCTCAGAACATCACAGGAAATATCGTCCCCTCCATGGACTTTGTCTAAACCTCTCACTGCCTCAGTAAAGCATACAGCATAATCAAGCACCTCATTCACCCCAAACATTCTCTCTTCTCCCCTCACCCACCAGGCAGAAGATACAAAAGCCTAAAACCATGTACCACCAGACTCAAGGATAATTTGTATCCCACTGTTATCAAATTCCTAAATGGACCTCTGATATGATAAGGTCCTTCCTTGGCCTCACAATCTACCTCATTGTGATCTTACCCTTCATCACTGACCTGCACTACACTTGTTCAGGCTACGTCCACACTATGCCGGATAAACCCATAACCGAAGCTTTTTCTCTTGGTTTTTACCCTCCATCCACACTAAAACGGCATTATTGTCCCCCTGAAACCGGAGCTTTTCAGAAACGCTTTCCAGGGTGGGTATTTTTGAAAAAGCTGCTCAGGAGCTTTTGCACTTTATTCTGCATTGTTACCCTATTCCAGCTCAATGCATTGTGTAATGATCTGATCTGTGCGAAGAGTATATGCAAGGCAGGCTTTGCTCTGTATCTTGGTACAAGTGACAATAATAAACTAATTCCAATATATTATAAGTCTTAACAAGTTAAAGTAGGTGTTAATAGGTTAATTGCCCTTGATGCTGCTGCAAACAAGATGTATTAAGTTATTATAATTCTACCTCACCCACTTGATTATCTGACACTAAACTTCTAAAGGTGGTGCATCAAGAAGGCAGCATGCATCATTGAACACCCTTACCATTGAGGTTACACCCTCTTCTCATTACTAGCATTTGGGTACAGGAGGGTACAGGAGTCTGAATGATCACATTCAATGGTTTAGGAACAGCTTCTTCTCCTCCACCATCAGAACAGTCCTTGAACCCATTATGTTGAACACAGCCTAATTACTTTGGTCCCTTTTGCACTATTGATTTATTCTTTTTATATTTCTTATTGTAACTTACAGTAATCTTTACGTAGTGCTCTGTTCTGTTGCCGCAAAATAACAAATTTCACGACATATGCCCATGATAGTATATCTGATTCTGAAAGTCAACTTGTTGAAATCCAAGTCAACCTAAAGTAAATTATGTATCTTCTAAAATGGCCAGTTTTTAAAATATGTATTTTCATGATATTACAAATAATATATTACTAGTTTAATTGTGTATTTATTCAAGAAGTCATCAGATTACAAGAAACATTTTACGATTCCAAAAAAGTTCTAACTTCCTAAGTATGAAGCATCTGACCTGACACAAAACCTTATAAAATGCATAAAAGGTTATGGGAAAGGTCATTACGATCTGTTACTGTTGTCTACTAGGTCTGTCTCTGTCAACTCACTACTTTCAATTTGGAACATCAGCATTGTGTTCCCTCTCTAGTTCAAGGCCACTGTGTACATCTTTACAGATGTGACCTCTAACCTCTTCACCACTGACGTGCCGATTGTTACCATATTGGCTTGAACATTTTGTTTCATCCACATGACTCACAGCAAGATATATTTCTTTACTTAAAATACATTTTTAAGGCAGAGCAGCATTTCCATTTTCTTTATTGGTCTTTGGATTGCGATTTGTGGGTTGTGGCTTGTTCATTTGTGTACTTGCAATGCTGACAAAATATTGAAATGCATAATTGAAGAACTGGATCCATTTCAGTATTGTAAAAAAAATGATGAATGACCTTGTTTAAATACGGATTAAGTCCACAGATGATTTTTGCATGTGAGGACGATGGTGTGGAGAACCGAAGGGGCTGAGCCAGACGACTAAAATTTAGGGGAACAAAGTTATCATTATTGCCATGAGAAAGTATATTTTATTCTCTGTGGACTGTTTGCAAACTGGAAGGGCAACATTTTAATGAAAAAATATTATAAAACCACATATGGTTTCAGCATATTCCATCATAAAGAAAGATGTAAAGCAGTCTAAATAATACTGCTTGTTGTTCTTTCCTGTTCTGCCTTACATTTTGTGTCTCTTTCTCATGGTGAATTAGAAACTGAAAAGTCATCAATAGAAGCTGATTACAGCATGACTGGTCTAAAGAGTAAACACACACAAATTTATTTTTCCCTCTCTTTCCTCTGAATACAATCACGCGTTGAATGCTGATAGATAAGTACTTGCAATTGTTATAAACCTTCTACAATGTACATACCTTTAAACACTATCTTTTGTCGTGTTTGTACTCTGATAGCAGGGTCATGTGGTACATCTAATTTTTTAAAAATGTAACTGGTTTTACACACATTCAGGTTTTCACCAGGAACTCAGAGAATCAATTAATAAGGATTGTCCTTATTTGTAACAGTGATGAGACAGTCTACAGAGGAAAGGTTGACACCCTGACACCCTGGTGCCAGAATAACAACCTCTCCCTCAATGTCAAAAAGACAAAAGAGCTGATAGTGGATTACAGGACAAACGGAGACAGGCTCATCCCGATCAACATCAATGGGACTGTATTTGAGAGGGTGAGTGGTTTCAAGTTCCTCAGTATACACATCATCGAAGATCTCACCTGGACTGTACATACCGGCTTTGTGGCAAAAGGAGCACAACAGCGACTCTTCCACAACAGGCAACCAAAGAAGTTCAGCATGAGCCCCCAAATCCTCAGGGGCACCATTGAGAGCATGCTGACTGGTTGACTGGCTCTGTACAGGAGCTGCACCAGCCTTGATCACTGGGCACTATAGAGAGTGGTACGGACAGCCCAGCACATCTGCGGGCATAAACTTCGCTCCACTGAGGACATATATTGCAGCAGGTGGGTAAAGAAGGCCTGGAAGATTATCGGGACACCAGTCACCTCAAACATAAACTGCTTCAGCTGTTTCTGTCTGGTAAATGATTCTGCAGCATTAAATCCAGGGCCAATGGTCTACTGGACAGCTTCTTTCTACAAGCCATTAGGCTTATAAATTCACATGTCTGTACATTGCAATGAAGTCATAATGCAATGATTTTTACTCCCTCACATTGTGGGATAGATGTAAGATTTAAATAAACTCAAATTCAATACATTGCTTTGAAACATGTTTTATGTTTGGATTTCCGATGTGGAATCTATTTGTTAAAAACATTCAACTGATAAAATCCGTATAACCACACAGCAAGTCATGGCGGAAAGGACCAACAACACTCAACTATCACATTAAACTAGTTACAGGATTATGCAAAAGTCTTAGGCACATATATATATAAAACTATGGTCCCTAAGACTTTTGCACAGTATTGTAGTGATTGTATGTATTACACTGTAGTGCTGCCACAAAAATATCAACAGATTTCATGACATACGTGAGTGATGATGAATCTGATTCTGAAACGGGTCTCTATTGTGGACTGAGAGTGGAAAGGAGGCAGGGAGAATGGAATCATGGTTGGGAAAAGGGGAAGGGAGAGGGGAGGGAGTGGGAAGCACCAGAAAGACATTCTGTAATGATCAATAAAGCAAAAGTTTGGAATCAAATTACCTTGCCTGGTGTCTTAGGGCTGGGTGAGTCTGCACCTGCACCACCCCCGCCCGCCCTTGGCACAACTTCAACTTCTCTGCCACCTGTCAAACATCCTCCTCCCACAGTACGCCACCCTCGCCATTCTAAACATCCCTTGCTCTTGCTAGATCAACAAAATCGCTCTCCACTCCACGTTTACAAATGCAAATATCTTAGGTACACTAGCTATATGCACAGTACCGTATCTGTTGAACAGAAATGAGGCATAATAACCACCTGCCAATTTATAACAGCAATCTTGGCAAGTTTGACCAAAAATAACTTTTCTTTAAATCAAACTTCTTTGAGAATATACAAATTCTTTCTTTTCCAATCTTTTTATTATTATTACTAACATGAACAAAATACAATTGATATATTAATAAAGGGATTACAAACATACACATTCCCATTGCACTTGAAAGAATACATAAGCAATGATTACAGTATAAATGAGTATTCCCAAAACATGCACAATACAGTATATATATGAACAAGGTAAATCTAGATATTTCATAATATATAATATAAAAAACAGAAAAAAGAAAAGAAAAAAAATGATATGCAAAAATAACTGAACTACTAATCTAATAGCTAATAAAGAAGAAAAAAAGCAAAAAAGAAAAAACAAGAAAGAAAAACTAGAAAAAGAAGAAAAAGGGGCTGTTTATAATATCTCACAAGAATACATAATCATCAGTGTCGTCAACTCCGATTCTCTCAACATAAATAAGATTAAAGCTGGAAAAACAAATAGGTTTGGAACAGGGTCATATTACATCATATGAAAATATTGAATAAATGGTCTCCCTATCTTTTCAAATTTAATAGAAGTATCAAATACACCACTTCTAATTTTTTCTAAATTTAAACATAACATAGTTTGAGCAAACCAATGAAATACAGTGGGAGGATTAATTTCCTTCCAATCCAGCAAAATAGATCTTCTAGCCATTAGAGTGAGAAATGCAATCATTCGACCGGGGGAAGAAGATAAATGAAGTAAGTCCATCACTGGTAAACCAAAAATTGCTGTAATAGGATGGGGTTGTAAATCGATGTTCAATACCGCAGAGATAATATCAAAGATATCGTTCCAATATTTTTTCTAAAGCGGACATGACCAGAACATATGAGTTAAAGACGCTATTTCAGATTGACATCTATCACAAATAGGATTTATATAAGAATAAAAATGAGCTAATTTATCCTGGGACATATGGGCTCTATGTACGACCTTAAATTGTATTAATGAATGTTTGGTATATATAGATGATGTATTAACTAATTGAAGAATTCTATCCCAATTCTCAATAGGAATAATAAGATTAAGCTCTCTTTCCCAATCATTTTTTGTCTTATAAAGGGGCTCTGAACATATCTTCATAATTATATTATAAAGTTTTGATATAAGCCCTTTTTGAAAAGGGTTTAATTCAAACAAACTCTCCAGAGAATATACAAATTATGGTTCATAAGTTCGCACAAGAATGTCCAAGGCATGGTAAGTAACTGTGCAGATGATTCTAAAATAGGTGCTTTTGTAGAATTACAAGTGGACCTTAATCAGCTGAGTGATTGGGCTAGAGAATGGCAAATAAGGTTGAATGCAGATAATTGTGAGGTGTGACCGTTTTGGTAGATTAATCAGGGTAAGGCTTTCACATTGAATGGTTAATTAGTATTGTGGAACAGGGAGGCTTAGGAATACAAATAGATAGTTCTCTATCAAATCACATTTACTCGGTGACAGAAGACTTTTTACAAGCTGATGCGCCATCAATAACTCACACTGAGACGTAAGGCGAGATATCGGCTTTTATTGACTGGAAGAAGGAACCAGGAGTGAGTGTCTATCATACAATGTCCTGGAGACTGAGGCTGAGCGTCAGGCCTCAGATCTCCTTTATACAGGGGCCTGTGGGAGGAGCCACAGGAGCAGTCAGCAGGGGGCGTGTCCCGACAGGCACATAGTTCACCACACAAGCTGGCCTTCATTTGTCAGAGTTCTGAGTTTAAAATTTGAAGTGTTGCAGTTGTATAAGACATTGGTGAGGCTGCATTTAGAACATTGTGTTCAGTTTTGATCACCCTGCTAAAGGAAAGATGCTCTTATGCTGGAAGGAGCGCAGAAAAGATTTGTGCAGATGTTTCCAGGATTTGAGGGACTGAGTTATATGCAGAAGGTGAGCAGGCTAGAACTTTCTTGATTGGAGAGCAGAAGAATGAGGAGTCATCTTTCAGAGATGTATACAATTATGAGAGGTATGGATAAGGTGAGTACACAAAGCCATTTTCCCGGAACTGGGCAATCAAAACTAAAAGGCAGAAGTTTAAAATGAGTGGAAAAAGATTTAATAGGAAACTGAGGGGCCTAATTTTTTTTCACCCAGAAGGTCATGTGTATATGGAATGAGCTGCCAGTGGAGGCGGCTTAGGCAGCTACATTGGCCGCGTTTAAAAGGCACTTGGACAGGTACATGAATAGGAAAGGTTCAGAGGGATATTCAATGGGGCAAATACAGGGAAATGGGAATAGGTTTGATGGGTATCTCGGCTGGTGTGGTGCGGTTAGTCCAAAGGCCTTGTTTCTATGCCATATGATTATATCATTCTAAATGGTATCTCAGACTTTGAAAGTGAAGTTAGTATCATCAGAGAGCAAAATATGCAATGTATAACTATATTAAAGTAGTATTCCTGGTGGAGGTTGGGACAGAATGCTGATAAGTCTTTTATATAATGAAATGTGTTTTTCTTACAGATGCTGTGCAACTGGAAGACAACTTTGATCCAAGCACTTAAATAGTTGAAAACCAAAATAAGAGCAAGTACCCAGAAGCTGTGTGAGAGAACTAATGACTACATTGTTTCATTAAAATGCCTTGGAAATGGGACGCAAGAATGTGAGAGGATTTTGTCCGCTGGCAAAGCTGCCATCCTCAGTCAGAGGGCAGGGACAAAGTCCAAGATGGTGAAGCTGACTGAGAAGCATAATGCTGAGACTGGTACAGTCAACTAATATCATTGCAATGGACGTCATTCACCTCAGTAATGGTGGTTCCAAACTGACACATTTTTCAGTCATAAACACAAAGCTCACATTTTAACAGCCTGTAGATTCAAGGCTAAGATGAGTTCAAACTCAATTGAAAATGATAACAGACAGAAGGAGTTTGACATTTCATTCAGGCAAGGAAGAATTGGGATAGTACTATGCCAAATCCATAACCTTAGTGAAAGTGCAGATTTTTATGTAAAGATGAATAGTCAGTGTATGATGAATAGTCAATGTAAAGATGAATAGTCAGTGTTTTTTCCTGTGAAACAAATAGTGCTTTAGCACTAATTGTTTGATAATGTTATCAAGGAGCTTATTAAAAGCCAGCATTAATAGGTTATACCCTGAAAATAATGTATATGACAGGCCCGAAGCATTGTTGAAGATCACTACCACCACCCCACAATCTCTTTGTCCTACTAC